>NC_133620.1:279460362-279722862 GCF_048593235.1 Sminthopsis crassicaudata | reverse complement strand
TCTTCTATCTTTCTGCAGTAAGTATGGTTCACCCTCTCAATTCAGGTTTGATACTGGGAATAAATGAGGTACTCATGAGTCATTGAACAAAAGAGGTTAACTTTGCCCAAATGTAGAAAGGATATATAGCAAGGGCATAGAGGTATTAAGTTCTCTGGATTCAGGGATCTCCATTTCCATTGGGAAATGCATTATCAGATTTTTGGTGATGATTCATTTGGCCTAAAGAAACACCCAATTCTGAGAAGTCCCAACTATAAGCTAGGACATTTTCTCTCTCCAGGCCTGGAAATCGCAATCAGAGAAGCTGGAGCCAATCAGATGGCTTGGGGGGAAGAAGTCAGGGGAATTGAGTCAGAAAAACCCTGGTCCTGCCACACCTTCTCTATACATGCAGTCAGTTCAAGTACTCTTCACTATAATATACATGTTTCTTAGAATCTTACACAGAGGACGTTTATTTACTAATAATCAGTTTTATTTTGGCATCAATTTGTAGTCTGACTTTTGGCCATTGGAATATCTGAGTTCTTTTCTGTTTGGTTTCCAGGGTCCAACTTTAAATCAAAATGATTTTTCTTTTAGCCAACTAGAGCCCAACTCAGCTGACATTCCTTCATCCTTTTCATGTAAATTTTCTGTTCCTATGTCCTAAACACCCAGTGCAATGCTTATCAACCTAGACTGAACCTTTCATTTTTAAAAGATACTCATTCATTCAGTTATTTAATTAACTGATTTAGTTATTTATGTATTTATACCTGTTGTTTATATATTGTATTCATTTTGCAAAACATTCCTTTTCCTTCAAAAGGCTTTATCTTATATCAAAGAACAACAACAACAACAACAACAAAAGTAAGAAAGAAAGAGGGGAAGAAAAGGTGTTTTAGTGATACTCACCAAAACATCAGCCAAGCAGAATATTATTTTCAGTGTTGTATGTCCATAGTACCCCCCATCTCTGTGTACTCTTTTCTATATGTTTGTGAACCTGCCATCTTAAGCAGTAAATCCTGATGCTCTAGTTGCCATAAGATTCTTACCTTTTTCTAAACCCACAAGTCTATTCATGTATGTCTTCATTTATTCAGCAAATGAAAACATTCATTATATATAAGGTAATGAAAAAAGTGCTAAAGAAAATGCAAAGAAAACATAAAACACAATCTCTGCTCTCAGCAAACTTACAGTCTAGTAAAAGAAGTTTTCAATTCTTCCACCACTTTCATTTCTCTTTATCACCAGTCTACCTGAATGAGGAACAAGTTAACATCCATCAAATAGAGCTTACTTCTAACTTGCTGGGCCACCTTATTGTTTTTGATTATTCATTTTAATCCTGTCTGACTCTTCATAATTGTATTTGGAATTTTCCTGGCAAAAATACTGGGATACTTTGCCATTTCCTTTTCTGGATCATTTTATACATGAGGAAACTGAGATAGCAGGGTTAAGTGACTTGCTCAGTGTCATACAACTAATAAGTATTTAAAGCTGGATTTGAATTCAGATCTTCCCAACTCCAGGGCCAGTGATTTAGCACCATCTAGCTGCCCTGTTGGGTGACCTTCACTATTTTCTCTGGCCCTTTGTTTCTCTCTGCTTAAATGAGGGAGTTATTCTGCTGTTATTTGTGCTGAGTGAAGTTGTCATGGTAAAATGGAAATCATGAATTTTGAGCCAAAGGATCTGGATTCAAACCTGTCTTTGCTATTTACTACCTATATGATCTTAGTCAGGTCACGTGAATTTCTAGACTTCAGTTTCTTCATCCATCAAAGGAGGAGGTTGGAACAGATGGCCTCTCAGGTAATGATTGTATGATAATGGACCAGCAGCTAGGTGATACAGTGAGTAGAGTGCCAAGCCTGGAATGAGGTAGACTTGATTTAAAATCCAGCTTCAGACACTTACTTATGAGCTGTGTAACTCTGGGCAAGTCACTTGACCCTGTTGGCCTCAGTTTCCTCATCTTTAAAAGTGAACTGGAGAAGGAATTAGCAAACCACTCTAGTATCTTTGCTTAGTAAAACCCAAACATGACTGACAAGACTGAAATAAATGAACAATGACAGCCACAGTACAATAATGGTATAATTGGTTGCCACATGGAGCAGTGAATGGAGTGCTGGACCTGGGGTCAGGAACATTTGAGTTCAAATCCTAGATTAGACACTAATTATTAGCTATGTGGTTCTGGGTAAGCCAGTTAACATGTTTGCTTCAGCTTTCTAATCTGTAAAACAGGGGTAATAAAAGCATTTGCATGCCACTGTTGTTGTGAGGATAAAGTGAAATGATATTTGTAAAGCATTTTGCAAACCTCAAAGAAATTTATGTCTAGATATTTTAAAGTTTGCAAAAACTTTAAACTTTAAAAACTTAGAACTAAAGTTTAATATATATATATACATATAAAAACACATAAATCTATATACATACACATGTGCACACAAATATATATATATATATACATTGACAGATATACATATATACAGAAATATATAGATGTGATATATAACATATATAGTTTGCTGTTATTATTATCTATAAGATGAAAAAATTAAACTAAATGAACTTTTCAAAGTTACTTTCTGATCTTTTATAAATCTGTGGTTTTTCCAAGCTACTGAGTATCTTTATGGGAAAGGGAATGGGGAAGATGGAATGACAAAATAACAGAACATTTTTCCCTTCCCCTTTGCTCCCAAGCCTTGAGGAGGTAAAAATCTCAGTGTTTCACATACAGCCTGTGTTGGACCTTTAAGCCTGTAAGGTGAATGAGATTTATAATTCCTTGTAATTCCTTTTGAAGGCCTTGCTGTGATGGTTTTGCTATGTGATTACCTACAGGGCAGCCAAGGAGATTAGAAAGGCAGAGAATTTTCTGGGTGGTATATCAGAGACCTGAATCCTGCTGTGTGAACAATGAAGCTTAGGAGGCTGAATGTGCCATGAAATGCTTGTGAGATGGAAGAATCAATTAATCTTTCATTCAGCTAGTCCTCCCCAAAATTGGTCCTACCCCGGTGATAGCTAGAAGAGTGAGAAGATGTGATCCTTACCTTCAAGGAGTTTATAGTTTTCACTAAGGAACCAGGTCACAAAAACAGACATTTTTCCTTTGTTGTTCAAAGAATGTGTTTCTGGAATTATTTCTCCTTTTTTGCCCCTTGCATTTTAAGTGAGGCAGATAGCAGTTCAATAAGAATTAAACATATTATCTTACATGGTCACTTCAAAGAGTTTGGTTGGTCTAAACAAGACAATATATTCAGCTTACCACACCCAAAAAAGCACAGACTCAAAGAGTCTAGTGAAAATAAAATATCTAGAAGAAACCAGCAAAGCAATATTCAGATAGAAGCTATGAATAGCTATTGGAGATGCATTGGCCAGCTTAATGAAAATATAGAAGACTTTAGAGATCTTGAAACTTCAGGAGACTGGATTGTCCTTTCACACATATCTTCTCTCCTCCCCCCCCCCCCCCCCAGTATTCTATACCCTTGTCTGAGTACCTTGACTAACAAGGGTTTAAGAGCATTTATTCATCTATCTATTTACTTATTTTTATTGACTACATAAATATTTGATTTTATTTAATATTTTTATTTTCCCCAATTACATTTCAAACAATTTTTAGCATTTATTTTTAAAATTTTAGATTCTCTCCTTTCTTCTCTTCCCCCATTAAGAAGGCACATATGAAGTTATGCAAAATGTTGCTATAAAACGATCAAGAAAAATAAAGTTTAAAAAAAGTATGCTTCTATCTGTATTCATTCACAATCAGTTATTTCTCTGAGTATGGATAGCCTTTGTCTTTAGTCAACCAGAGTATAAAATTAGTTCAAAAGAATAGTTGTCACACATATTTTCTATGTGTGAGCCCCTTATGTTTGACCTTATATATGTTCACTTTTCCAACTATGGTGTATATGTTTGTGAGATAATGTAACCCGCATCAATAAGGGGAAATTTCTTGTAGACTATTGCAAATTTCAGTATACCTATTTCATTAAATGCATTTCTTTTGAACTAATTGTACACTCTGGTTGGCTAAAGAAAAAGTAAACATCAAACATGGATTGGTGAGGTATTATTTTGGGTAGATATGAATACACACAGTATTCTGAACCGAGGAAAGCTATTCTGGGGATTCTATGTGGGAAAGGAGATGTCCTAGATATTACATGAATAACTGCAAGAGATAGTGCCTACTGAGAACCCTGCTAAGCAGGATTATAGATAGTTATTTGGACAGGAAAACCATTAAAAGTTGCCTTTATTTTTTTAAACCTAAAACCAACAAGTGAACCAGCATTTATTAAGCATTCAATGATTTCTAGGCATTTTGTTGAGTTGTAGTAGTACCAAAAATGGTAAACAGTCTTTTACCTTCTGGGAATTTACATTCTAATGGGAGAAACAACTATGTATAAATAATATATATACTGGATAAAATGGAAGTTATCTCAAATAGAAGGCATTATAATTAAGAGAGAAAGGATTTTTGAAGAAGGTAGGCTATTACTGTCTATCATATATAAATATTCCAATAAAATAGCCCTGAACACAGCACTCCATCTCTGTATCTTAGCTCAGTTTATCCCCCATGCCCAAAATACATTCCCTTTTTCATATCTGGGCCTTAGAAACCTGGGAACAGTTCTGTGGGTACAGCGGCTTGAGTGCTGGCCCTGTAGTCAAGAAGATTCATTTTATGAGTTCAAATCTGGCCTCAGATACTTACTAGCCTTGTGATTCTGAGCAAATCACTTAATCCTGTTTGCTTCAGTTTCCTCCTCTGTAAAATGTGTTGGAGAAGGAAGTGGCAAATCCCTTTAGTATTTTTGTCTAGAAAACCCCAGAAGGGTTCATGAGGATTAGGTATGGCAGAAAACAAGAACTTAGAAGCATAGCTTCTTCCAAGATTTTAGTCACCTCCTCTGGGAAGCCTTTCATGATTTCTTCAATTGTTTGTGTTCTCTCCTACTTCAAACTATCTCTTTAAAAAACTTATCTGCATTCCTATTGTAGCCCCATTCCATGCCTACTACATAGCTCACTCACCAGCTACCTTTTAGGTTTTTGAGGCCAAAAACAAATTTTCATTTTTATCTATATATCTATAATGCCTACCAGCATAGTGCTGTGCACATAGTAAGTTCTTATTAATTGCATTATACATTTAAATCCTCAGTTAATTGTGAGCTCTCTTTTGTTTTCCTTGGTCTTTTAATTAAAACCTTCCTTAATTTGATGAACTATATGTTTATAAATTGGAAGTTGTTCTCATTTACCATAGTGTATCCTACTTATCTTTTCCCAACCTTTTGGACAACAAGCCAAGAGAGTAAAATATAATTCTTCCAAACTTGCCTCAGACTGTCACATCATGAAAAAGTTGCTGACATCATTTTTATATTTGTGAATAACATGTACGTTTGTAAATTCAGAGAAACTCAAGACTTTAGAGAGCATAAAGTCAAAGAAAAAGGTTCTTAATCTGGATTCCTCTTACCAATTCACAGGTTGTTTTCAAAGGGTCTAGGAATTTGGATGGATGGAAAAATTTCATCTTTATTTCAATATAACAAATTTTTTTTGGAATTCTATATAGTACATTTTATACATTTAAAATATTATTATTAAGAAGGAATCCAGAGGCTTCACCTGACAGACAAATTGGGTCTATCACACACATATGAATATGAGATAAATGACTAATAATGAAGGATACCTTTCTGGTCCTAGATTTCCCATCTGTAAAATGGATGGGAGGATGATTACATGAACTCTGAAGTCCCTTTTCAATTATAACATTCTATGAACATGAATTTGTATTCCACTACAAGTGATCCTAGAGATTTGTCCTAGAGCTTAGAACTACAGAATTCTGTCCCATAAAGTCCATAATGAACATTTGTTGCAAACTGCTCCTACGTAGAGAAACCAGGACTGAAATAATATTTATTCCTATTATTAATATTCTATTATTATATTGTAAACTCTTTGACAGCATAATTCATACTAGATTCATTTTTGATATTATCCAATTTCTAATACAGTAATATATGCATAAGAGCTTAATAAAATTTTTCTTACTATAAAAAAATTAGACTCATAGATATAGAGAAGTAGGAGATATATGAGCTCATCTAATGCACACATTTTATAGATTGAGGCACAAAGAGTGAAGTCATAAGGTCACATCCTTCAGTAAATGGCAAAGCCAGCTATGACTTCAAATCCAACATTCTTTCCATTATGCTATGTGCTTAACTGCACTTAAACAAGTGTTATTAATTCTATTGTCATAATTTTATTAATAATGTGAGCTGCACATTTCATAACTCATTTAAGATATAAGAAGTATGGAATTATGGAAAGAATGCTTACTCTGGAGTTAAAGGAGCTGGTTACAAGTCAATCTGCTCATTATTATCTATAAGTCTCAGTTTCCCTCATTTATAAAAACAAATGATTTGGATTCTAGAATTTTAACTCTATGCTATGATATCCATGGGAAAAAATTGCAAGAGATCATCTTGACACAATGATTAGTTATAAAATAGAGTTGATAACAATGATCCTTGTATTACCTATCCTTTAGAGCAATAAGCTATATAAATATGAGTTTTTAATTATTGAAAGAATTAATTCCATTAGGGAAATCTCTGAGTCTGAAGCCAGTGCTCTTTCCTTTATATCATACTTGGCACATGACTCAGTCTCTTTGGCACCAAGGGGAAGGAAAAAATGGGTGGGAGGGGAGGCATTTAACTATCTTTGGCTTTCCTTAAGAAGAATATATAGTATTCTGAGGATTCTTATTCCAGAAACAGCTGGAGTCTCTGAGAAGGCTCCAAATACCATTAGGGATCACCAATCTGCTTCAAATAACTTATTCCATAATATTTATGATCATCATATTTTATTCATTCATTTATTCAACAACTATTCATAGAATCACAGAATCTTAGAATATGAACGAACCTTAACGGTCAGCTAGGTCAACTTCTCACTGATATAGGAATCTCTTATGGAAGTAGCATGATATAATGGGAAAAGCCCTGGGCTATAATTCAGGAGACCTGGAATTGAAACTAAGTTCTGCCATTGACTAGCTTTGTAACCTTCACCTTTTCATGCCTTATTTTCTTCATCTGTGAACTAACAGCGTTAGACTAGATCAAGAATCCTAAACCTGGGCTACAGACTTCTTTGGTGGTCTGATAAAACCTATGTATTCATACTCAGAATAATGTTTTTAAATATAGAAAATTATTGTGTTGAAAGAGAGTTACCAAAAAAAAATTTTTTTTTTAAATTTTACAATGCCCAAGTTAGGAACTAGAGGACATGGAGAGAATAAGCATTTACTAAGAATCTCACTATATGTCAGGCACTGTGCCAAAGGTTTAACAGATAATCTCATTTGATTCTCATGACAACCATGTGAGGCAAGTAGCATTATCTGCATTTTATAGATAAGGAAACTGAGGTAGTCAAAGGTTAAAGACTTGCTCAGAATCAGAATCAGCATATGTCTCAGGGTTAGATAATCTTTAAGACCCCTTCCTGAATTAAAATTCTATAACTCTAAAATCCCTAACAGTTGTTCACTTACCTTTTGCTTATATATCCAGTAATGAGAAGAATACTACCACCCAAGGCATTAAATGAATTATGTGCTGCATGCAAGGTCCTATATCTCTCAGATTAATGTGGTCTTATATAAGGTAATAAATTTGTATAAAATAGAGACTCAATAAGCATCTGTTCATTGAATCCTAGAGAGTTCATTAGCAATATCCTACATATATAAAATTTTGTGAGGAATAAGGGAATTATGTATAATCAGACTGTGTCCAGCTTGACCATATTCATACCCTACCACTCTTCCAACAAAAAGCCAGCTCTTCTGCTAAGTGGGCAAAGGTTTCTGGAAGTTATTTTAAAAGGAAAAGCATTACTCTATGGATGTGGCCATTGTTTTTGTCTGCACTAGATCCCTAAGTCCCTGGACAAGAGAAAAACCTAAGACAAAACTCAGAATTTTTGAGTTATTTATCAAAAAACTGGTCCCCCTAGATTTAAGGGTTGAACATCAGTTGAGGAGTATGCTCTGCTGCTTGCTTCTGGGAAGACCAGAGTTGTGTGAGTGTTAGAAGGAAGGCTTGTCAGGAGAAGAGAGTGCAACGATAATAACAAAAGGAATTGTACCTTTCCTGGAACTCTTGGGTTTAGAGAGATTGATTTACAATGTAGGGGTGGCTGGGGTCTAAGAGAAGTTGTTAGGACATGAGGATATGGAAGATATTTCATTATATATTATTTATGTGTTTTATTGATTCTTTGTGAAAAGAATGAAACACTATATGGTTAAACATATCTTATGGCTCACATTACATCAAAGTCATATGCCTGGGGCTCAGGAAAATATGTAATAAGCAGGGAGAGAATATGATTTCCTATAGATAGGGGGTCAGAGCTAATTTTGACTAGGTAAATTCACAATAACCACATCCCTTAGACTACTAAGGAGATGTGATCATGCACAGAGATAAATAGTTGGGAATTAATTAATTAAGCACTCATTTTCTGAGAATTATGGATAGTGCCATATATAAAAAACTTAGCATTTTCAGAGCACTCCTCTTTAGTTGGGTGGACTACATGCATAGTAATTATTATGATAAGAAAAGAGTTCAATCTGTTTTGATTAACAGATTAGCTAGTAACACTATCTGGTCACTAAAGGTAAAATCATAGTATTTAGGTGACTGCTTAACCTGCTCAGCATTCTACAAAGAGGAGAGTAGGCATAACTGAGTTGGGTTCCTGTCCAGGTCTATATCTAATCTATATCTATCCATTGGACCCAGATGGCTCTGGAAAAGAAAATGATGTAGATGACCCTGATGAACCCTTCCTCACTTAACTCAGATTCACTTGTGTGTCAAAGCATCACCTCTCTGATATTATAGTATATAGAAGGAAGGACAAACAATAACAACATGTTCCTTCTACTTGAAATGGGGAGAAACTACTCAGAAGATAGATGGAACCAAAATTTGCACCTGGGCAGGGGTAGCCACCCAGTGGACCAAGATTGCTAGGAAAAGAGCTAAAAACTGACTGAAGCAAAATTCTATGTAGTTCAGAGATAGAAGCTAACTTTTAATGTTACTCAGTTTTGTCAATACCCATTGAGTACCTACAATGTTTAAAGCACTGTGCTAATGCTCACCTTTCTTCCTATAAATTTCATAAGTCTAGGGAGCATTCAAAAATTTATTTTGTGTTCTTAGTTTTTATATGCATACATATATATATACACATATATACATATACATACATATATGTATATATATGTATGTATATAGGTATATAAACTGCATCTTTACTGTTACTCAGTCACATCCAATGCTTTATGACCCTATTTAGGATTTTCCTGAGAAAGATACTGTTCTAATGCTCACCTTTCTTCCTATGAATTTCATAAGTCTAGGGAGCATTCAAAAATTTATTTTGTGTTCTTAGTTTCATATATATATATGTAAACTGCATCTTTTGCATCTTTACTGTTACTCAGTCACATCCAATGCTTTATAACTCTATTTAGGATTTTCCTGAGAAAGATACTGGAATGATTAGCCATTTCCTTCTACAGCTCATTTTACAGATGAGGAAACTGAAGTAACAGCTAGTAAGTGTCTGGGATCAGATTTGAAGTCACAAAGATGAATTCATCTACTTCACCACAAAATTGCTCCCAATTGTATAATAGAATTTGAGAATTCTTTTTCATTTCTTTTAATTTTGTTCTAAGTTAATCTTGTTCACTTGATATTATTTTTTTCTAATTTTTCCTTCTCTTTTTAATCAGGTTGGCCAAAAGTTTATTATTTTATTAGTCTATACCAAAAAAAAAAAGTTTTAGTTTTATCATTCCTACACAGTTTTTTGTTTTCATTTATTTCTCCCCTAATCTTTAATATCTTCATTTTTTCCTTATTTTTTTGTGGCTTTCTAAATTTTAAAAATACAAATTCAGTTCATTAATCCTCTCCAATCTATTTCATGAAAGTATATTTGTAGGGATATGGTCTTCCCCTAAGAACTGCTTTTCATGCATACTGGAAAAATTTTCATATATAGTTTCATCATGTTATTTCATTTTGCATAATTATTGTTTCTATGATTTGTTCTTTGACTCACTCATTATTTAGAATATAATTGTTAAATCTCCATTTGGACTTTTCTTTTTTTATGTGACCTCTGAACTGATTACTATTTTTATTGAATTATGGGTTTCGAAAAAAGTTCATTATCTCTGCCTTTTAATTTTTATTTTCAGCATCTCTGTGTCTTAACATATGGCCAGTTTTTTACAAATGCTCCATATGGTACTGAGAAATACATATATACTTTAGCAGTCCCATTTATGAGCATAAATCTTTTAGCTTTGCTTTCTACATTAATTTGTTCAATTTTACATTTTCCCTTTCATTTTTCTATTTGATTTCTCTCAACTGGGAGACATTAAATCCTCTTAAAGCTATTATATTACTGTCTATTTCTTCTTATAATTCATCTAATTTCATTTATGAATTTAGATTCTACGTCATTTGAAGCATATCAATTTAATTTTCATATTGGTTCATTATCTATCATTCTTCTCAGCCTAATGTAATTTCCTATGTGTTGCTATGTGATGAATCTTTCCTTTTCTTCTTTTATCTTTGTCTTATAGCATGATTAGAACTTCTAATTTTTATATTCACTTGATGCATGGTAAATTTGCTTCCAGGCTCTCATTTTTATTCTATTATTTCTTTGATTTCAGGTTATGTTTCTTGTAGGTAGCAGACTAGGTATATATTCTTACATATTTGTCACTCTTTTTCTCTTATTGAATTATTTAATCCATTCCTATTTAAATTATAAAAGTTAGATTTATATTTTTTTCATGTTTCTATTATTAAAAAAATTCTGAATAAGAATTTTGTTGTTGTTGTTCCTTTGCCTCTCTTAAAACAGTACCTCAGTTTTTTATTTTTGCTTAATCTACCTGAAGGCAACCCTCTTTCCACAGGCTCTCTTCAACTTCATTTCATTTGTCAACCCTTAAATTAGTTTTGGAGTTTTATATAAGATATTGATTTTTTCTTTCTTGTATTTATCGAATTCATCTCTTCTTTTATTTTCTTCTTCTTTTCCTTTTAATTTAAATGATTTATTTGCTATCTTCCTACTCTCTTCTTGTCTAAATTATTTCACCATTTAGGGCTTCCTCCCTCCCTTTTTTTCTGTATCTCTGTCCATAAAGCTTTTATTACCTTGTTCTCTTTATTAATTTTCTTCCCATACAATCTATGTTAAACTTTTATTATTTGACCTATTGTCTGTATATTCATCCCTCCTTTTTCTTTCTTTTTTTTTTTTTTTTTTTGTATTACTTGTGGACTTAAAACTTCTAAGGTATCAACTTTCAGTTCCCATTTTTAACCAACTTCTATTATATTACCTATATTACCTCTTCCTTCACTCCTTTTTTTTTTTTTTTTTTTTTTTCTGTTGTTTCATGAAAGAAGTAATGAGGATCCAAAGATTGTCCAGTGGTGGAAATTTCCCTTTGTTTTTATCTTATAGTCTAATTCTACTTCCTGTCCTCCCTATGACCATTCTTTTTTTTCCCCATTTTCACATTTAGTCTCTTCTCTGAGTCCATGTCCTCCTATACTTCTGTTATACCTAGTAACTCTGATTTTCCTTCTTTTGTGGTAAAACTTTTCCCATGGAGATACAATTCTTTCTCAGTGGATATAGTTAGATTAGATGGTAAGGTGTACATCTCCCACCATAGAGAATACCTGTTTCCACATGAGAATGTTCTTCAGTCCCCTCCAATGGGTTGAAATTTCTTCTTTTAATCAACCTCTTTTAATCCCTCCCTTCAATAACACTTCTCTTGTAGCCTCTCTACTTACTGAGACACTAAAGGGATTCTCTTCTTTTTGATTTTTATATACAGACTTGATTAGAATATATGCAACCTATTTCCCTCCATTTATCTTTTTCTCTGTCTTTTTATACATACTTCTTTTTTAATTTTGTTGCGCAAAATATTTTCAATCACCTAGGAGGGTGGATGAAAGGAATTAATTCCATGATATCTCAGGTTTGCTTTGAACTTTTTTCCTTCTCATCACTTTAAATGTAATTTTGTCTTTATCCCTGTTCTTAATGGTTCCACTATTGTTTAAGCTAATAGGCATCCTCTTTCTCTTTCTTTTAATGATCTCTAGAATTTGAATAATTTATTATTCCTTGGTAGTTGTATATATTTATCTTTTTTGTTGCTTATATGTTGTTTGGGGTACTTTCTAGTTGAAAAATATGCTCATGTTTTTACTATTATTATTATTATAGAGTTGCTGTGGAAATGTTTTTTTTTTCAATAATAGCCATCTTTTGTCATTGATGAATAAGCTCAGATTTTCAGGTATGTCTTTTTTAGTTGTTTCTTAAGTTTTCATAATTTTCAGAAGAATTATTTCATTACTTTTTGTGTATCATCTCATCTTAATCTAATTTCCTTTCTTTTATATTTGAAGATATTTCTTCTCTTTGCTTGCAAAGTTTGATATTTGTCATTGTAATTAATAAATAAAACCACTTTGTCTTGATGTTCAAAGCACAGGGGTTATTTTGTTGCTGGGTTGTTTTTTTTTTTTCTGAAGATTATCAGGGGTTGTTTTTTTTTTTTTAATTAGTCCTTGCTTTTCTGTATTCAGAAATTCTGAAAATGTTTCTAATATAATTTCTCATATTATAACATTCAGATTTTCTTAAACTTATCATAATGTTCTGGGAGATAAATGGCCCTTAAATTGTCATTTTGCATTCTGGCTTCAAGAAGCTTTTTATTGTATAAAGGTCATGTGTTCTTATAATGTTACTTGCTTTTGATTCTCTTTTTCCAAATAGTCCCTCATTTCAGTATTAAGTTTGTATTCACAGTCTGTTCTCCCAGAAACAGTCTCAGTTTCTCTTTAGAAAGGCCTGCTAGATTGGTTTCAAGTTTTTCTATTTTGCTAATGGTTTTTATTGTACAATCCACTAATTTGACAATTTGCTCATATCTAAATTCTAGTTTCTGATTTTTTTCTCAAATATTACAAAATATCCACATGCTATCCCATGCTTTTTTTTAGTCCATGGATTTCTGTGTTTTACCAATTAATGTTTCAATTTATTTTTTTCTTGCAATATATATTTAAAGATGTTTGTAATTTTCTAGCTGTATTGCTACTTATCTTTCTTCCTAATTTTAGTATTTCCCTAAATACTTAATGTACATCTTTATGTACAAGCTTGTGTCTTTAACTAAATTTTCTTCTTCCTAGTTTTAATTATTTTCCTCTTTATTTTTCATTGTCACTCATTTTTTGAGTTCTTTCCCTTTGATTTATAGTTAGGGTTGGACTTTTAAAGTTATCACACTTGGTCCCTATCTCAGATTATTTCAGGAAATAAAATTCCCCTTTACTCTAGGCTAATTTTAGCCCTGTCTGCTAGTTCCCCGTTCAGTTCCTCCTTCATTTATTCTTTGGCAATAATTATCTTCTACTTTGTACAAGACTGAGTAAGAATGGAATATTCCAAGCAAAGTGTCCTTTTCCTTGAGCTTCTCTAGTTTAGGTTCTACTCTAAGAACAAAGAAGCGTGTTATAAGGATCAAATGTCAATAATACTGCTAAAGGACTTTGCAAACCTTAATAGTTTATGTAGACCTAATGCCATATGACCAACAAGAAATACAATAATTAAATAATAAACAGTGGGGAACATTAATCTAAGGGGCAGATAGATGACAGTGGCTAGAGCATTAGGTCTATACAAACTTTAAAGATTTGAAAAGTTCTGTATAGGGATCATTGACATTTGATCCACACAACACACATGTGAAATACTCATTACAAGTTGAATAATAGAGGCTCAAAAATGTGAATATATTTGCTCAAGATTGAGTAACTAGCAATTGAAGAAACTTGGATTTGAATACAGATCTTCTAATTCAAGTTCAGTGCTTTTGCACCATAGATTATTGTATTCCATCTGGAGAACTCACCCAGGGCAAGTGTTCATGAGGTGACCAGAAAAAAACAATACATGGACACTTTCAAGGTCTTTTTTAAGAATTTAAGAATCTATTGTATGACATGGGAGACACTGGTACAGGATGAACAGCATGGTGGGCCCTCATCAGAGAAGATGTTATGTTCTGTGAGCAAAGCAAAATTTATTTAGCCCAGGGCTGCTAGGTGGCACAGTGGAGCACCAGCCCTGAAGTCAGGAGAATCTGAATTCAAATCTAATCTCAGACACTTTAACACTTCCTAGATATGTGACCCTGGGCAAGTCCTTAATCCCAATTGTCTCATAAAATAAATAAATAAATAAATAAAAAAGAATTGATTTAGCCCAATGGAAATGTGAGATGTGCAAAATTAGAGAAGCTACTCCCAATGTTCATATGAATTTGTGTCCAACCTATGGCAGAACATTCTGATCAGCCACAATCAGACACAATGTAACTTGACTCTAACATAGAGGTGTCATTTTGAGAATGAAGGACAACAACCAACCAACCATTGTGTTCCATTGCATATCATAAGAACAACATATGTTCCCATATGTTTGACACTGTATGTCTTATATATTCTATTTCAGAGTATAATATCATGAATTTCTCATTAAATTTATATAATCTTTTATTTTTTCCATATCATGAGTTCAAAATAAATGGTTAACATCAGTTTTTAATTTTATTTCAATTTTTCCTATTATTTGCCATTTTTCACAAGATTTTGAAAATTTTGAAATTTGTTATGTGATTCATAATCTGGATAAACTTAGACATAACTGTCTTTTGGCCTATCCAGTTTCTAACATGATTGACATGAAGTGATGAAACAAATCCTGTCATTTTCATATGGATTTGTGAGAAACTGTCAACTACTTTTTTGGTACTCACGAGAGTTTTCTTGATTTCTGGTACCCATAACTCAACCCAAGGATATAATAGTATAAATTGTTCCTTCTAATTTCCCTAAAAAGAGATTTCCTGCAACCTCTTTAAGGGTTTCAACACAGGTTCCCAAGGGAGTTCTGCTTACAGTTCTGAAAAATTCCAAATCTGTCAACAGGATTTCTAGTTCAAGTAATTATTATTTTGCATTTTTTAAAAAGTCATTTTAATATTAACTTATTCCATATCTATTCTATTCTAGAGGAGCTTATAATCTCATTATGTGGGAAAGGTATGAACAACTAACTATGATACCAGGGAGAATTAGATAATGGTAAAGTAAAGATCCAGGCAAAGTACCATGAGAAATTGGAGAAAGGAAAAAAAAATTAGGGAAACCTTTATAAAGGAGTTGGGCTTTGCAAGAAGAAAAAGAAATGGTGTAGAAGATAAGTATAGTATAGGATGTTGTTCTGTTGTTGTTTTAATAGACGATGACAGAGTATAAAAAACACTCTGTTGAGTTTTCCCAATATTCCCCTTCAGACAATTTTAAAATAACACCACAAGTTGAATTCTGGAGTGTCAGAGTCAACAAAAGGTCAGAATAAGACATTCTTCCAGCCAAAAACAACTTAAGATATCAGAAAGAGAGATCTATAACACAAGTGTGGAGACTGACCTGAAGCTCACATTCATGAAATAACAGTAGTGAGACCAGGTGGTGTCAACAAAAGAAGCAGCTGCTTCCAGAACTCTCAAGCCAAAGATGATAAGGAGAACTGGAACTTGGTCAGAAAAGGATTACAAAAATGGTGGAGAAAAGGTAGGAGCTCACCCAAACTCTCCCCCAAACCCCTCAAATGATGACTCTAAACAAGGTCTAGAGCAGCATAACCCCAAAAAGATGAAGTGAAACAATTTTCCAACCCAAGATAATTTGAGAGATCAGCAAGGGAGTTCTGTCCTACCAGAATGAGAGTGGAGCACAGCCCTCACTCCAGCAAACCAGGAGAGGGAATTGAAAGCCACTGAATCAGCTGTGGCAGTAGTGGCTTCTGGTGGTCTCAACCACAGATGGTGGGAAGATGGAACAATGGTCAGAAGAAAACTACAAAGGTCTCTTTGTTAGCATTGATGCAGGACTCTGTTTATTTGTCCATATTTGAATCTGGGTCATAGTCCTAGATGGCAGTTCCATGTGAGAAGGAGCACCAGCACACCAGAGTTTATAATCACAGTGGAGCAGAGATCCTCCTTACAATTCCAGGGCAGAAAAGAGTGCTTGTGCTTATTCACAAGCCAGTGCACACTACAGGAGAGCAATAAACACATCTTTCTCTAGATCATACTATCTTGCAAGAATTGAAAACTTATAGGTCACTACAACTATCTCTGAAAACAACTGCACAAAAACCCTGCAGTTTGGGATGGAGTACCTTCCACCCTGGAAATAAAACCCTCTTTTAACAAAGAGTTAAAAGTCAAGTGATAGGCTGGAGAAATGAGCAAGCAACAGAAAAAAAAAAATCTGACCATAGAAAGTTCCTATGGTGACAAGGATGCACTTAGAAGAAGATAATAAAGTCAAAGTTCCTACATCCAAAGCCTCCAAGAAAAATTCCAATTAATACCAAACTATGGAAGTGCTCAAAAAGAATTTTGAAACTTAAGAGAGTAGAAGAAAAATTGGGAAAGAAAATGAGTTGTGCCAAAAAAACTCATGACAAATAGGATAATAACTTGGCAGGGACACACACGCATACACACACACACACACACACACACACACACACACACACACACAACACAATACTGAAGAAAATTACACCTTAAAAAGCAAACTAAGCCAAATGATAAAGAAAATACAAAAAAAAAGAAAAAGTATGTGAGGTGAGAACAATGTCTTAAAAAGCAAAATTGACCAAATGGGGGAAAAAAGCACAAAAATTTACTAAAAAAAACCCAAACTTTAAAAAGTAGAATTGTCCAAATGGAAAAGAAGGTGCAAAAGCTCACTGAAGAAAACAATTCCTTAAAAAATAAAATTGAGCTAATGGAAATGAATGACTTTATGAGAAATCAAGAAATAATAAAACAAATCCAAAACAATGGGGGAAAAAATAGACAAAATGTGAAATATCTAATTGGAAAAAAAAATTGACCTGGAAATATAGATCCAGGAAAGATAATTTTTAAATTATTGGACTACTCAAAGGGGTTGACTACCATGTTCAAAAAAGAGCCTAGACATCATATTTTAAGACATTGTCAAGGAAAACTATTCTGATATTTTAACAGAAGAGAGTAAAATAGAAGTTGAAAGAATCTACTGATCATCTCTTGAAATAGATCTTAAAGTGAAAACTCTCAGGAATAGTATTGCCAAATTTGAAAGCTCTCAGGTCAAGGAGAAAATATTGCAAACAACCAGATATAAATAATAAAATTGGAATAAAAGATTTGGCAATTGTCAGTATTTTAAAATTACCCATGCATATATCTTATAAATAAAAAGCTATAATAATAAAATAAATAAATAAAAATTATAAAAAAAGAAAATATTCATCCATTTCACATGAATAATTCAAGTATCTCGGAATCATAGTCAGGATAATATAAGTTCTAGCAAAACCTACATTAAGTAATCAGAGGGTTTGAACTAGGATGTTCTGGATAGCAAATCACCTCCTTCGGAAAATTAAGTTTAATCCTTCAGGGGAGAGGAGTAAATGGATATACAATGAAATAGAGGTCTTTCACGCATTCTTTATGAAAAGACAATTTACAATGAATCTCCAACCAAATATGTAGAAATCAACTAACTCAAACACTTTATAAACTATTAGAAGAAAATAGGCAAAAAAAGAAATTCTGTCAAATACCTTTTATAACATAAATATGACTTTGATTCCAAAACTAGGGATAACAAAAAGATAAAGAAAATTATAGATAAATTTGCTTAATGAATATCAATTTTAGATTTAAATTTAAATAAAAATCTAAAAAAATCAAGTTAAATACTAGCAACGAGATTATAGCAATATATCACAAAAATCATGCACTGTGACTAACAGTGATTTATATGAAAAATGCAGGGGCAGTTCAATATTAGAAAAACTTATCAGCATAATTGATCACATCAATAACAAAAATAACAAAAATCATGATTATATTAAAACATGAATTCAATGAATTCAACACAATCTTATACTGGCTAAGAAATAAAGTGGTGAATTATTGGAAAAGATTAGGTATACACCATAATAATCTAGTGTTTGATAAAGCCAAAGATTCTATATATGTATGTATTCATATGCATATCATATGAATGTGTATGTATGTAGTATTTAATTTTCTTCAATTATATACCAAAACAAATGTTAATTTTTATTTTAAAGACTTTGAGTTCCAAATTGTATCTTTCCAGAAGACAAATAATCAGATATAGGTTGTATAGTATAATCACACAAAACATTTCTAGATTAGTCATTTTGTATAAGAAGAAAAGGGGAAAAAAAGCAAAGGAAGAAAAAGAAAGGAAGGAAGGAAGGGGGAGGAAGAAATGAAGGAGGAGGGAGGAGAGGGAAGTGCAAAGAAAGAAAGTTTCAGCTACTTAGACAATATTGGTTCTTTCTCTGGAGGTGAATAGTATGCTTCATTAGTCCTTTGCCATTGTCTTGAATCATTTTATTGTGAAAAATAGCTAAGTCATTCAAAATTCCACATCAAATAGTTTTGCTGTTATTGTGTACAACTTTTTTCGGTTCTTCTTACTTCACTTTTCATTGCTTATGTATTAGCAGGGTTTTCTGAAATCATTCTGCTTGTCATTTCTTATAGCACAATAATATTCTATTGCAATCATATGCCACAGCTTATTTAAACTATTTCCCAATTGATTTTCAGCTATTAATCATCACAAAAAGAGATGTTATAATTTTTTTTTGGCACAAATAGGTCTTTTTATGCCTTTGGAATAGAGAACTAGTGGTGGTTTTATTGTATCAGAGGGTTTGCGCAATTATGTAGCTCTTTGGGCATAGTTCTTAACTTTCCAGAATTATTGAAAGATACAAGCTTTGACAAAATTTTATAGGAAAATTAGAAAATGGTTTGGCAAAAACTAGGTGTAATTCAGCCTCTCCCACTTACAAGAAAAGAAAAGAGTTTGTGACAAAACAAGAGAGAGAGAGAGAGAGAGAGAGAGAGAGAGAGAGAGAGAGAGAGAGAGAAAGAGAGAGAGAGAGAGAGAGAGAGAGAGAGAGAGAGAGAGAGAGAGAGAGAGAGAGAGAGAGAGATAATGGGATATAAATAATAATAATAAATATTTTTGATTATATGAAATTAAAATTCTTTTGCACAAATAAAATTCACAAAGCCAAAATCAGAATTTGCAGTAAGTTTCTCTCATAAGGGTCGCTTTTCCCAAATATATATAGAAATGAGTCAAATCTATAAAAACAAGAGCCATTCCCTAGGTGATAAGTGGACAAAAAGTCCTTCAGAAGAAGAAATCAGATCTATCAAATCACATGAAAAAAAAATACTTTAAGTCACTTATGATTAGAAAATACAAAGTAAAATAACTCTGACTTAAAACTTCATTAATATGAGATTAGTTAACATGATAGAAAAGGAAAATGGCAAGAGCTACAGAGACTATCGGGAAATTGGAATACTTAATGGAGTTGTAAGTTTGTCCAAACATTCTGAAGAACAATTTGGATTACATTCAAAAGGCTATAAAATCATATAGCTTACTCTTTGAGCTAGCAATATCTCTACTAGGTCTGTATCCCAAAGAGATTTTTTTTTAAGGGAAAGAGACCTATTAATACAAAAATATTTATTGCAACTCTTTGTGATAAAAGAGTTGGAAATTGATTACATACCCATCAATTGGGGACTGACTGAACAAACTGTAGTATATTATTGTGATAGAATACTATTGTGCTAAAATAAATATTGAAAAGAATGGTTTTTAGAAAAACATGGGAAGACTTATTTGAATTGATACAAAATGAAGTGAGTAGATTCAGGAGAACATTGTACATAGTAACAACAACATTGTAACAATAATCAACTGTGAAATACTTAGATCCTTTGAGAAAGACAATGATTTCAGGATAATTTTAAAGAAGTCATGCTATCTATCCTAAGGTAGAGAATTTATAAACTTTAAATGCAGATTGAAGAACACTTTTTAATTTAAAAAATTTTTTATTATTTTTTGTCTGTTTTCTTTTGCAACATAGCTAATATGGAAATATGTTTTGTATTATTTTACATATATAATCAATATCAAACTGTCTTCACAGAAAGGGGGTGGAGCAGGAGAGAAGAAGAGAGTTTAAATTTCAAATTATTTTGCAAAAATTAATTTTTAAAAATGTTATAGGTAATTAGGAAATAAATACAAATATAAAACATGAAAAAGTATGTGAATAAATATAATTTTAATATTACAATCAATATTTTTGGGAGGGCAATCAGCAAAAGTGATAGAGATGGTAGAAAGAAATACATTCCAGCTCTTCTACATAATGTATTCAAATACAGTGAGTCATACTTAAAACTCTAAGGTTAAGAAAACGGTAAGTAATATTTACAGCTCAATTTAGCAAACAGAAAGAGCCCTCTAGGGACAGGGATTATTCTAGCCAGAAGGCATGTTGAGACTGAGCAGTGGACTGTAATTTTCTACTGGGGCAAGAAGTAGTCCCAGTTCCAAAAGGGACAGACTAGGCCAGAGGTTGTGCAAGCAATAAGAGTAGGAGCCAGCTGTCATTTTTACTTAAAAGCTGGGTAGCAGATAAAGTGTAAACTGAGGAAAGGATCTATCTCTCGGGGTATAGCAGGCCTACAGCCAAATACAGGGACATAGAGCAATGGTGGATCTTAGCTAGTATACTGGCAAGAAACAGAAATATAAGTTAATTGCAGCAGTATGGTTCTAAACCTAGAATAGCATCTTAGATTTAGTGTCCAGTCTAGTCTGAGACCTGCAATTGAGGAACAATCTGAGGCCTCAGAAATCAGTGTAACTTATTTCTGTCACTCTCAGAGTCTGTCAACTAACTAATGGGAACTGGAACCAACAACAACATAGTGGATCTCCAACCAGAATATTTATCTAAAATATTCATCAGCTTCTTTTAAGTTGTCCATGTTATTTAAGAATAATTGGACAAATCAGTTTCTAATAATCTCCTTTTCATTATCAGTGAATCATCTTTAAAAAAAAAATATCAATAGTTTTGTTGCCCAGATCCAAAGGAAAATCAGGATTTTACAAAGCTCAGATCAGGATATTAGAGAAAAGACATTGGCCTAGATCATAACTCTTCAGGTGTAGTAAAGGTGAGATCTTGACTCAGAAGAAAGGAAACAAAAACTCTTGACCATCCAGAAACTCTTGGCATCCAGAAATAAGGAGGGACATGAATTCAGATAGGAGATTGCATGAAAAAAATGGGGAAAAATGTTTTTGGGAAGACAAGTGTATAAAATTAAGACTACACTATCAGAAGTCTATTCTAGACTAGTTCTTATGAACGAAGCAACTCTCATCATAATAACAAGCTTCTAAAAAATTTAAAATATAAAAGGAAGAAAAATTATATGAGAATAAAGTATTGGTATCATTTAAAAGATAAATATGCAGAAAACAAAAAAAAAGATGAAAGAAATCAAAGAGAAGAAAAATAAGATCACTAAATAAAAGGAAAAAGAAAACAAGCAATAAATTGAGCAAAACTCCAAAGGAAAGGGATAACAAGAAGGAATGGGTGGGAAGAGGCTTAAAAGGGGAAAAAGAAGGAATAGAGTCTTTGGGAAGTCTTCAGATTGTCTTAAGGTAAAGAAAAAATATTTGCAGCAACAAATTATTGTCCTAAAAGAAAAAGAACAACCAAAAGAAATCTTAATGAAAACACAATATTAAAGAAAAATGGAGAAAAGTAAAAATCTTATTATCATAATTTTTAAATGAAACAATCCAATAAAATGAGAGTAATATTGGATAGGAAAACAAAACTGCAAATCTGTTGTTTATAAGAAATATATCCCAAAATCAAAGATTGGAAGAAGATAAAAACAAGAGGCTGGCAAAAAAAAAAAAAAAAAAAACCTATCTATTAGATAAATCCAAAAAAAGTAGAAGTTGCAATCATGCTGTCAGATGAACAGACAAAAAATTCAAAATATAGAGATAAACAAAGAAATTGTATTATGTTAAAGGTAACCATGGGCAATAAACCAATATCAATTACAAAATTCTTCAGACACATTGAAAGCATCCTTATATTGCTTCTTCTGATACTACATTTGAGTACTTGCCTTATGTGAGTTCTCCATAAATAACCTTTTAGTCAAGTGTACTTTTGGTATTCAAACAGCATGGCCACATTGATAAATGGCCAAAAGATATGAACAGAAAATTTTCAGATGAAGAAATTGAAACTATTTCTAGTCATATGAAAAGATGCTTCAAATCACTGTTGATCAGAGAAATGCAAATTAAGACAACTCTGGGATACCACTACACACCTGTCAGATTGGCTAAGATGACAGGAAAAGATAATGATGAATGTTGGAGGGGATGTGGGAAAACTGGGAAACTGATACATTGTTGGTGGAATTGTGAATGGATCCAACCATTATGAAGAGCAATTTGGAATTATGCTCAAAAAGTTATCAAACTGTGTATACCCTTCGATCCAGCAGTGTTTCTACTGGGCTTGTATTCTAAAGAGATTTTAAAGAAGGAAAAGGAACCTATATGTGCAAAAATGGTTGTGGCAGCCCTTTTTGTAGTGGCAAGAAACTGGAAATTGAATGGATGCCCATCAATTGGAGAATGGCTGAATAAATTATGATATATGAATGTTATGGAATACTATTGTTCTGTAAGAAATGACCAGCTGGCTGATTTCAAAAAGGCCTGAAGAGACCTACATGAATTGATACTGAGTGAAATGAGCAGAACCAGGAGATCATTATACATGGCAACAACAAGATTATATAATGATCAGTTCTGATGAATATGGCACTCTTCAACAATGAGATAATCCAAACCAGTTCTAATTGCTCAGTAATGAAAAGAATTAGCTACACCCAGAGAAAGAACTATGGGGAATGAGTGTGGACAACAACATAGCATTCCCACTCTTTTTCTGTTATTGTTTGCTTGCATTTTTGTTTTCCTTCTCAGGTTTTTTTTTACTTTCTTTCTAGATCTATCTTTCTTGAGCAGCAAGATAACTATATAAATATGTATATATGTATTGTATTTTAATATATATTTTAACATTTTTAACATGTATTGGACTACCTGCCATCTAGGGGAGGGGGGGAAGGAGAGGAAAAATTGGAACAGAAGGTTTTGCAAGGTTGATGTTGAAAAACTACCCATGCATATGTTTTGTAAAAAAAAAAAAAAAAAGCTATAATAATAATTTTTTAAAAACCACGGCCAGCCCATCAGAGTTGCACTCTCTATAGTAGGGTTTGAATGCCTGACAATTCAGTTTGAAAAAGATCAAGTACCTTATCTTGTCAGGTGATCTTCAGAATCTTCCTAAAACAATTCAAATGGGAGCAATTTAGTTTTCTGGCATGGCAGGTTTCACAGGCACACAAAAATGAGGTCAATTTGGTAGATAACCTAATACCTCCTCTCTTCCAAACTTTTCTTCAGAGGCTTATAAACATTGAGCTAGCTCTAGCAATGCATGTATCAACCTCATCATCTATGTGTATATCCATGGAAAGCATATTGCCAAGGTAAGTGAACTTAACTACAGCATTCAAAATTTCTCTATTTTCTGTAAACTAATGGATCCATATATAGATTCTGTGGTACTGACTGGTGGAAGAACTCTTTTTTTTCTCAGTGTCAAGTCAAAATTAGAAAAGCAACAGAGAATCAATCAACTCTATTACAGCTCAGCCTCAAATGTTGGACTGAGTGAACAATCATCTGAAAACAAAAAGTTATATACTCTCCTTCCACTTTAGCCTTTGCCTTTCTAAGTTAAATTATCTCTGAGTGGTTGCATTGCATCATGGATCTTGCTATCATAAATAGCTTCAGGGCATCATAAAATTCTTTTGGATTGTTACTATCAATGTAAAATTCAATATTATCTACCTTCTTTCTGAGTGAAGAATCTTATATCTCTCTCTAAGCTTTACTTGATCTTTACTTTGGATGGAGTTAAATGCTGTTGTCTTGGAGGTGGATGAACTATCTTGCTGATAAATCTTGAGGAATACTTTTTTTTTGTTTGTTTGTTTAGCAGTTTCTAAATTTCTCTGTCATTTTTACTAAGCCAATCTTGGTGCTTACGAATGTTCTGGGCCAAATGAGTAAATGCAAGGCTATATGCCAAATTTCTGAAAGTTCACCACTCTTTTTCCTAAGAAAGAAGTCACAAAAATATAGATCCAAGTGGCACAGGTAATAAAGCAAGAATAGTAAGAGACTTTTATTGTCTCTCTCTCTTAGAATTGGACAAATATAGCACAAAGATTTTTAAAAGAATATAATATAGAATTGAACAAATTGCTGGCGAAACTAGAACTAAAAAACCAAAGGCATCTTTTAAATGGGACCACTATAAATACACATATTGCTCAGAATCAGATGTAACTTTTGACCATTTTTAGGTCACAGAAATATTCCACACAAATGTAAAAAGACATAAAGCACATTTTTAAGGAGCATAACATAATAAAAATAGCAACCAATTCAGGGAACAAACACAATGAACACTTCCAAATATAGACTTAAAAATGAAATCTTAAATAATGAGTGTGTAAAAAAATTTTATGAACATATAATAATTACATTAAACAATGAGCATGATAAAGAACGACACAATTTCTGAGGTGCAGTCATAAGGAGAAAAATAACATCCCTAAAACATATATTAGTAAAAATGGAAAGGAAAAAGATGAACTAAATATACATTTTAAAATTCTGAAACCTGACAATTTTTTTTTAAATCACAAAAGAAAATGGAACTATGAGGTGAAATAAAAGTCTATAGAACTGATAAAATTAAAAGCTAATTATTTGAAAAGACTAGCAAAACTGATAAACCTTAAGCTATCCTGTTTAAAAAGAAGAGGATAGAAAATCAAAAGGACAAAATAACATATGAAGAAAATGAAATTCAAAAGAAAAAATAATTACCAGAACTTACTTTGCACAGTTATGCCCCAAGACCTATAAAACATTTCATATTGAAGTCAACCAAGAGAACAATTTATGGGGCAGAGCCAAGATGGTGGAAAGCAGATGTGACTCTCTGTGACCTCCTATAACTTTCTCTCAAACCAACACCAGATTAAGCCTCTAAACTGGCTTTGAAGTCAAGGAATCCACAAATATCTGGAGTACAACACATTCCAAGAAGAAGATATCTTAGAAGAACTTCAGAACAAGTCTGTTTCAATTGGGCAAGGGAGCAGTCTTGCCAAACCCAGACCACAACATAGGAAGACCAGGGCAAGAAGCTGGAGCAGAGAGTTAGAGTTACATCTCCCATACACCTGAAACTTTGTGAGCCTCTTAGGCTACTCTGTTCTGGTTACAAGAAGGTGGTTTGACAGATTTGCTACAAAAGGCAAATTGTAAACCACTGAGCCCTGGAAGAACACTGTACCTAGCTGCCATTATCCAGCACTGGAAATCAATCAGCAGAACTGTCCCAGGACAAATTAAAGCAGCTGTTGCTCCTTTGTATTGAACATACCTCAAACCTTAAAAAAAAAAAAAAAAAAAAAAAAAAGAATAAAAATCAAAAAGAACTCTTACCAGAGGCAGCTTTTATGGAGCCAGAGAAAAACAAACCTTCTGAGGTTCCTAAAGGCAAAGCAACTCCTGAAGAAGCCCCAAAGAGAGACATGAGCTGGTCCCCATTTCACAAGGCTACATAAAGGATTTTTAAAAAGTTAGAAGAAAAATTGGGAAATGAAATGAGATCATTGCAAGAAGGAATGGAAAAATCATGTAATACTCTAAAAAGAGATGAAAAAGACACCAAATCATTGAAAAAAAAAATTGTGAAATGGAAAAAGAATTCCATGAACAAAATAAAATCAATTGGCCAACCGCAAAAGGAGTTTAAAAAAAAGGTAACTGAAAAAAGTGAAACACTAAAAATTAGACTTGAACAAATGGAAGTGAATGACTCAATAAGATTTCAAGAATCAGTCAAACAAACAAACAAAAAAAACAAACAACACAAAAAAAAGAGAAAATAGAAGAAAATATTAAATATCTCCTAGAAAAACCTGGAAAATAGATCTAGGAGAGACAATCTAAGGATTTTTGGACTTCCTGAAAACCATGATGAAGAGAACAATTTATATAATAATAATGAAATCATAATTATGAACCACTTTGAGAAATTTAAAAACTTTTATATACACAGTGACCAACTGTTATCCTAAAGGACTTATGATGAAGTCTGCTACTTATTTCAAATGGACAGAATTCAATTTTCAGAATAAAACTTTTTTGGACATGGACAATACCAGGAATTTGTTTTGTTTGAGTATAAAAGGTCAATAACAAAGATTTCCCCAAATCCCACCTCAGAAGGAGGCCAAGACAATATAAATTTTTGTTCATTCACAAAATAAAACAAGAATTAAGTGTAATGGAGAAACTAGGAGTTTTTCCATCAAGATACTGAGGCAAAAATAAGAATTTCCCTTGATATTAAATTTTTTTAAATTTAATGCTATAAATTCTAGCAATTAAATAATAAAAAGAAATTAATGGAGCAAGGCAAAAAGGAAAAATTTTTTTCTTTTCATAGCTTATATGGCAAGTTACTTGGAGAATCTTAGTCAGATAAAAATTAAGTGAAATAACCAATGACTGGCAAATTTGAAAGATATGAAATAAATCTATATCTATTACTAATCTTCCTATATATTACCAACTGACTTCAGCAGGTATTAGAAAAAGAGAAAATTTCATACATTGCTACCAGTTCCATTAAATATCTCAGAGCACAGCTGCCAAGATATATATATACATATATATATATATATGTTTATATACATATTTATATAATATTTCAGTTCAGCTATGCCAATGTAATAAAAATATCAATAGTATTTAAATTAATTTATAGATTTTGTGCTGTATCAACCAAATTCCCCAAGTTAATTGTTTTATAGAACTAACCAAAATCATAACAGAATTCATCTGGAGAAATAAAAGTTCAAGAATTGCAAGGGAAATAATGAAAATATCAAGGAATGACACTATATCTCAAACTATGCTAATCATGGATATATTCATAAATGTTTAATACCCAGCTTTCCTGTTTAAAAAAAATTATCCATCAATGTTTTGTTGTTTTTTTTTTAAGGCAATGAGGATTAAGTTATTTGCCCAGGTCCACACATATAGTAAGTATCTGAGGCTAGATTAGAATGCAGGTGCTCCTGACCTCAGGAGTGGTACTCTATCCACTAAGCTAAATTATTCCCTAAACCCACCACACACTTTTAAAATTAATCTGTTATTAACATTTTCTCCATTATTTTATTAAATCTAGACAATCAATAAAACAATAAATCATGTTCTGATTTGTAAACTTGGATAGAATTTGGAGTGCAAATATTTAGACTAAAATTTTAACAATCAATTCTCAAGGCTTAGTATGAGCTCATTTCACAATGCCCTTGGTAGTAATAATCAAATAGAAAAATGAGTCTATATAATAATAGATATAACAAGTATAACCTGTATCATATTGCTCACTCTATTGGGTTGTGGAGAAGGGTGGGTAAAAGGGAAAAAAGTGGAACTCAAGATCTTATAAAAATGAATGTTGAAAACGAATGTTTACAAGTAATTGGAAAAAATAAAACCCATTGAAAAAAATTTTTAAATAAGATTAGATACACAATAGAAAGAAATGATTGAGGACAATAATTTCGTATTGCCAAACTCAACGACAGAGTATTCCAGGAAAGAGTATTTGTATTTGTTAAAAGTATATTTGGTGGGGCAGCTAGGTGGCACAGTGGATAAAGCATCAGCCCTGAAGTTAGAAGGACATGAGTTCAAATCTGGCCTGGACAAGTCTCTTAACCCCAATTGTCTCAGCAACAAGAATAACAACAACAAAGTATATTTGGAAAAAAATTCAGGGAAGATTGGAAAGTAGTCCAGTAGACATTAGGTTGAGACCAATATCTCGTGTCACAACCAACCATAAATTTCATATGGATACATGACACCTTCTAAATGCCAACCACTATGCTAAGCACTTAACAAATAGTATCTCATTTGATCTTCACAATACTCATAGGATGTAGATGTTATTAGTATCCCCATTTTACAAATAAGGAAACTGAGGCATATAATGATTGACTTGTTCAGGGACACACAAGTACCATATAAGTCCAAATTTAAAGTTCAGCCTCTCAAGATCCAGTACTTTATTCACTAGTTAGCTGTTAGGTCTAAAAGAACTTCTCTTGGGGAAAGGAGGTTGAGAGAGAATTAATAATAATGTCAAAAAAAGAGAAGGAAAAAATGCCTATCTTCAAAAATACATAGAAGAAAGGAAGTACAGAAGGGGATGCAGACAAATTAAATAATTTAAATATTATAATATTAATTTAATATGTACTGAAAGTCAAGCTGAGTATGTAATAAAGATTCATGGCTTTATATATAAATTCTTTTTTTCTGCTCTTTGAATATGAAAATTTTCATGATTATTTATGTTTATATCATAATATTTTTAAATGCTGAAACCATGACCAAAATAAACAAATAAATGGCTGAGCAACCTAGTTGTACCTCTATTACCTTGGATAAGTCACACCCTCTCTGGACATCAGTTTTCTCACCTGGAAAATAAGATTATAATCAGTGACCACTTATGTCTTTTCATACTCTTATATTTGTGGCCCATGAGTTGCTCTGTAGTATAAAGATAATCAGGTTTGAAGGAAGAAAAAAAATCATTCAAAAACAATGCACTGGCTTGGATAGTAATGAAAGAACTACAAAGGCTAAAATTTTTGAAAATGTGAAGTTATAGATGAAATTTAAGAAAGGACATTTACAAGGACTTGAGAAGGAGAACATGGTCTAGACTTAAGGAAAAATATGAAAGGATGAACTAAAGCAAAAGTATAATGGATAAATTGGCATTTTTACTGCACAATAAATAGAGCTCCCACCCTGAAGTCAGGAAGACTCATTCTCCTGAGTTCAAATCTGGCCTCGGACATTTCCCAGATATTTAATCCTGGGAAGGCCACTTTAAATCCTGTTTACTACAGTTTTTCATCTATAAAATGAGTTGGATAAGGAGATGGCAAACCCATTCTAGTATCTCTTCCAAGAAAACCCTAAATGGGGTCATAAAGAGTTATACACTATTGAAATGTCTAAATAACAATAGTGGACACATAGGAGCAGAATGAGGATAAAGATTTGAAGAGAAGACTAAAGTTAAATGGAGAATAGATTGTGGGCTTGCACAGAAAGAGATGGGGAAGAGGAGGATCAGATAGAGAAAGACGAGGTGGAAAAGAGGAGAAATGTTAAAAGAAGTATAGCACTTCAAAAGAAAAGCAGGGAGAATGGGAATATTGAGAGTAGCTGACTTTCAAGATAATAACAAAGGGAAAAAAATAAGTGACAAATCTTCAGTGCAAGATTCCTCTCTTTCCTGCTTCATAAAGTAGTTTTTCTGCAAGTCTTCAAAGCAGTCATTAGCAAAGCCAAGAAAAGCACAAAGTTCTCATTTTCCTTGAGCATGAAGAACAAAAAGTGACTTTTATTGAGTGTCTATTGTTTGCATTTCTGTTGCGCATATTTGAAGCACAGATTGGTGTCCCAGACAAACAAGTCTGCTCTAAAGATGATCTGGGAGAAAAAAAAAGTGTTCCTTCCAAATAAATAGGGGAGAAGAGAGAAGTATCTCCATGTGAAAATATAGAAGAGACAAAGAAGATGCCTAATTTGTGTCAAAAAGGTATAAGGGTTATTAGAAGTATTGTACCTCTCTCTACTGGGAAACCCAATAAATGGAGAATGTTTGCTGAGTTCAATTTTGCATCAGTCTGGGAAATCAAAGTCATGCTTTTCACTAAAGAACCAGCCTTTTGATCATTATGCCTTTCCACAACCCAGATGATTTTTCCCTTACCTGGATCTACTCGTGTTCCTGCTTCTTCCCTCTGCAGACTACAGTAATGTCCCCAGTCTCTGTCTATGAGATGGATTTTTCTTGAAATTCTCTCTCTTCTCACTTTCTATTGGTGTTCTGAGTACCTATGGTTCTCTCTTCCCATGCAATATTCTCATTTAAGGATCTATTCTCCATCTTTCTGCTTCACCTCCTACCCCTACTAAATTTGTACCAAAATTCCTAGATACCACTGGATGACCTATATCAACAATAATTTAAAAGAAATTTCTAGTCAGAAAGACTGAATTATATAAAGATTCTTAAGTCTTTTCCAACTTTGAAATTCCAAAATAGAATTGGCACAATGTGACAGATTTAACAAAAGGAAAAAAATAGAAGTAAAATCTGATAACTTAATAGAACTTTCCCTTACTACTTTATTCTGCATCTCCAAGCAATTTTACTGTGACATTATGTTTTATAGTTATTGGTTTTTTATTTATCCCTTTAGACTTTAAGTTCTATGAGGACAGAGACTATATTTTAGCTAAACAGTGTGTTTCTCTCAGTATCTTACTTAGTGATTGACATGTAGTAAGCACTTAACAAATGTTTCTTCAATATGAACTACCAAAATATGATGGCAATACAGAAGAAAAATTACTATTTTCAAGATATATCTGGAAGCTAAAGCCTCAGGATAGCAGATTTTCTGGTGGATACCAAAAATGGAGAGGGAAAAATCCTATCTATTATATCTAAAAAAGTCATTTAAAAATTTTTCCCAGAATTAATGAGGACAAATAGCCTATAATCATAGTCACATCAAGGAAGAATATATAGCTCAAGTCTCTAAAGCATTTCATCATTAGACTGCTAAACTACAGAGATTAATTTTTTTCAAGTCTCAAGAGTTCTCAAGAGTTTTTCCCCCTTTAGGTCAGAAATTATTTAAATAGCACCAATCAAGATTTTATCATATATCTTTAAAAAATTATACAATGAAAGTCCTAAATAGGCATTAGATTAAAAGACAGACTGAGACCCCAAAAAATCATTTTGACAAATCCAAACATAGAAAGAAAAATAAATGACAGAAATATGTATTATAATACATATGCATATGCATGTGTGTATGTGCCTAGTATATATGCACCTATGTATAGATACATAAGAACACACATATACATAACATATAACCAAGTATATACACATTATTTGGGAGCCATGAAGACTTGGGTTCTAATCTTGCAACTGATACATATTGATTCTATGACCTTGGATATATTGTTGAAACTTATATTGCTCTCTTACAAGACTATTAATTATAGGAGTTTCCAACCTGCATTACCAAAAGAAATTGTCTCATTTGGAAATCTCTATGCCAATGAAATTATAGTTCCATTCTCTAACCACCACTTCCTCCCCAAATACATACACATTTTAAAAAGGCATGAAAATGACATTTAGAAACCAATGTACTTTCTAGGAATTCCTTGAAAAAGATCTTTACAATCAAAACTAGAGCTGTAATATACTTCACTTAAGAGATAAGTGGTCAAGATACTCAATAATAGCTCATGTAGAATTTAGAGGCTTTGGAAAATTGCAAATCTCCTTTAATGACTCCAGGCTTTCCATAGAAGCAAAGGGCCATCTCTTTAAAAACCAACATTCTATCAGTACTATTAAACAGCAGATATGGAATGCAGTGATCTCTGGAAAATTAAAAATGAGTATAATTTAGAGAGCAATAAAGAAGTACATGGTGAGCATAACTTGGCCATAATATATAACTAAGGTGAAACTCTGAAGAACTATGTTGCAAAATATCATTAGGATTTGTAAGATAAGAAAATAAAATAATGTGAAAATTTGGCAAGGACGATTAGGTCAAGAGTTAGAGTGTTCCACTCATGTCCTTCTGATATCAGGAGAAGTTAAGGAAAGCCCCTAGGATGTTAGGTGTATCCATTTAGAAAACTAAAGGAGATCATGTATAATAATCAAACAGAGTAGGCATGAATAAGTTGCCATCTACATTGTTAGAAGAATCTTCCAAGTTGATGAGACCACAGAGCCATTTAATTTTAGAATCTAACTCCCTTGTATTAAAAAAAAAAAAAAAAAAGATGGGTCCTTTAAATTAAAAAAAAAAATACTTTTCATATTTTTAGTTTTTATAGCAATCCCATTTCTAAACAAATTCTCACCTATCTAATGAGCCAAGTAACAAAGAACAAAAAAGGAAGGAAAACAATTCAATAAAACTAACTCAAGCATCAATCAAAGCTTGAAGAATATGCAATGTTACACAACCATAGCTTCTTTACCTCTTTAAAGAAAAAGGAGACATGCTTGTCCTCAACTTGATGGACTAGCTTCATCATTATAATTGTATTGTACCATGTTGAATTTGATTTTTTTCTCTCCTATCCTCCTATTTTAGAGTAAAGAAAACTGAAGTTAAAACAGGTAGATACTTGCTTATATAATATAGCTCATATGTGGTAGGGCTAGGATTTGGACCCTTCTCTTCTTGACTACAAATCTAATTCTTTATACTATGGACAAGCATAATAAGTATTACTTTTTTCCCTACTTTCCATCTCATTTCTATAGACTTGTTGACATTCTTATTTAGTAATCAGTAATCACCAAGCACACCCAAGGTATAATTTGTGGGTTTCCACAAATTCCTTTATATTTATTTGTTATAGCCCCTTCCAGTTTCTCCATTCAGTAGAAATAATGAGGTATAGAAGTACTTGTAAGATGTCCCTCTGAGAACTTTAGTTTCCATTTGTCTTTTCAAGCACATAATTTGAAGCTATAACCAGGTTTGATCTTATTATGAATGCTGCAATGTCCAGCATATATAAATGTAATTTTGTCCTTAACTACCATAAGTTTTAGAAGTCTGTAAAGGCTTCAGAGTTATCTACCTTACAGGTAATGCTTGCTGATGATTTTTGGTGAATCTTTCTTATATTAGAAATTATAATATAATATGATTTCTGTTTTCTAGTGTTGTAATAAGAATGGGTATTATATTTGTCAAAGGATTTTTCTGAATCTATTAAAATAATCATGTGATTTTTCTTGACTTTGTTATTGGGATGGTCAATTATGCTGATAGTTTTTCTCATATTGAACCAGTATTGTGTTTTTGATATAAATCCCATCTGGTTATAATGTATGGTCTTTGTGATATAAAGCCATAATGTCTTTGACATTTAATTTAATTTAAAAATTTTACAGTATCCATTAAGGAAATTCATCTATCATTTTCTTTGTGTTTTTGCTTTTCCTAGTTTAATATCAAAGCAATATTTTTTGCTATAAAAAGAAATTTTGTAGGACTCCTTTATTTCTTTCAAAAAGTTTACATAGCAATAGAATTAATTGTGCTTTAGATGTTTGGTAGAATTCACTTTTAAATCCATCTGATCCTGGGATTCTTTTAGTAGGGAGCTCATTGATGGCTTGTTCTAATTTTTTCTTATAAGATTGAGTTATTTAAGTATTTTATTTCCTTTTGTGTTAATCTGAACAGTTTATATAGTATTTGTAAATGCATTCATTTCACTTAGATTTTCTGTTTTATAATCAAGCAAAGTCATTCCTGATAATTACCTTAATTACCTTAATTGTGTCTACACTGGTGGTACATTCACCCTTTTTTATTTTTGATACTAGTAATTTGGTTTCTGTTATTTTAATTAAATTAACCAAATGGTGTATATTTTTTTCATAAAATTAGCCCTTAGTTTTATTATTTGGTTTATTACTTTCTATTTTATTAACCTTACCTTTAATTTTCAAAATTTCATGATGGACAGAATCAGCTACACCCAGAAAAGGAACACTGAGAAATGAGTGTAAATTATTAGCATTTCTTGTTTTTCTCCCCAGATTATTTTTACCTTCTGAATCCAATTCTTCCTTTGCAACAACAACAACAACAAAATTCAGTTCTGAACATATATATTGATTGTACCTATGATATACTATAACATATTTAATATGTATGGGAATGCCTGCCATCGGGGGAGGGGGTGGAGGGAAGGAAGGGAAAAATTTGGAACAGAAGGGAGTGCAAGGGATAATGCTGTAAAAAATCACCTATGCATATGTACTGTCAAAAAATGTTATAATTATAAAATTAATTTTAAAATATTTTTTAAAATTTCAAAATTTCATTTTTGATGCTAATTGGAGTTATTTGTTCTTTTTCTAAGTTTTTGTTTTAGTTGAAACCAAATGAATTGTTCATTTTTATTCTCTTTCATTCATATATACATAGAGATAAATTTTTTTCCTTATGCTTTGGCTACATCCCATAAATTTTGGGATATTGTCTCATTGTCATTCTCCCTAATGAAATTATTGATTATTTATATGATCTGTTGTTTGACCCATTCTTTCTTGAAGATTAGATTGTTTAGTTTTCAATCATTTTTAATTTTTACATCACTTTTTATTAAATATAATTTTATTACAGGGTCCATTTCATATTTCTGCTTTTCTGCATTTAGTTGTAAGGTTTTCATGTCATGATACATGTTCAAATTTTTGTGAAAGAGTAATACACAACAGAGAAAAAGGTATGTATCTTTCTCTTCTCATTCACTTTTCTACAGAGGTCTATCATATCCTTGGTTTTATTCTCATCTATTTTGTGGTTAGATTCATCTAGCTCTGACATGGGAAAGTTGAGATCTCTATTGTCTACTGCTTGTTTTACTGTCTATTGTCTCTATAACTCATTCAGCTTTTCCTTTAAGAACTTTGGATGCCATGTCATTTGGTATATATATTATTATTATTATTATTATAATCAGTATTTTTTGCCATAAAAAGAAATTCATTTTCATTGCTCTCCTGTTTCCTAGATGGATAAGATAGCTTTTTAATACTCTGTGTGTGTGTGTGTGTGTGTATGTGTGTGTGTGTGTGTGTGTATCCTTCCTTGAACTAGTTCAGATGTGAGTGAAGTTCAAGCATACCCTGCTCACTTCCATTTCCACCTTAAGCATAAAAGCTCTTCCCTGCATAATCTTTTATGCAAAATATTTTTTCCCATTCTGCTTCTCTTTTCCCTTTTTTCAGAGCATCAGTTTTTGTCACCTAGGTCTTACCAATATAATCAACTCACTCCTGTACCCTTTTTCTATGTAGAATTTGTCTAACTGCTTTAATAATGATGACATTCTACCCATAAAGAAAGGTAAACACTTTAACCTTAATTAATCCCTTATACTTTTTCCATCTTATTTCCTTTTTTATGCTTCTCTTGAGTCTTGTATTTGAAAGTAAAAATTCTATTCAGTTCTAGTCTTATCATTGAGAATTCTTAAAGATCCTTTATTTCATTAAATATCTTTCTATTTATTTATTTTGCTTTTTCTTGGTAGGTTATTTTTGGTCACAATCCCAGTTCTTCTCCCAAGCCCTCTGCTCCTTTAATATGGTAGCTGTTAAATCTTAAGTGATGCTGACTGTTACTCTATAGTATTTGATTGTTTCTTTTTTAGATTTTTTGAAGTATGCTCTCTTTTCCAAGGAGTTAAGAAATTTGGCTATATTTTCATTTTGGGAACTACTTCAAATGGTGACTATAGATTCTTTAAATTCTATTTCATACTCTGGTTCAAGGATAGTAGGTGAGTTTTCTTTGATAATTTCTTGAAATATGATAGACTACATCTTTCATCAACAATTTCAGGCAATCCAATAATTCCTAAATTATCTCTACTTGATCTATTTTCTAAATCAGTTGTTCCTTTGAGATGCTTCATGTTTTCCTCTATTTTTTATCATTCTTTTAATCTTGTTTTGTTGTTGATTTCTCTATTTTTTTTTTTTTGGTATACCTTTTTTCCCCATTTGACCAATTTTGGTTTTTAAGGTGTTACTTTTTTCAGTATTTTTGTGCCTCTTTTAACAATTTTTTTGCATAATTTTCTTCTTTTGATTTCATTTATTTGCCTATTTTTCTCTACCGCTTTTACTTGAATTTAAAAATAAATTTCAGTTCTTCAAAAAAATTCTGATTGGGTTTTTGAACAATTCACATTTTTCTTTCAGGTTTTCTTTGTAGCCATTTTTTTTACTTCATTGTCTTCTGATCATCCCTTTCATAATAGTAGCTTTTTATAGTCAGGTTCTTTTTGTTGTTTACTCATCTTTTTATCCTATTTTTGATTTGGAATTTTATTATTAGTCTCTATTGTCAATATGTGTAGAGAAAAGGAAGAGAGAATAGGACACTGCCTCAAGCTTCAGACTTTTTCACCCTGCTGTTTTAAGAACTAGATCTGGGAGCTTGGAAATTTTCAGTGCTTACAAGGTATATAGCATTGGGAAAGGAATAGCTATTGCTCTCTTGGTCAGCACTCTGGTCATTAACCAGGAAGGGACCCTGATTCCTTGGAGATTATAATTGATAGTGCTTCATAGGAACTCTCATTTCTTGGGAGTAATACTACCCTTCAGTGATTCCACTCATTCTTGACTAAAAGTGTTCCTGTGCCCTTAAACTATGATTTAGAAGCCAATTCAGGTAACTGAGTTGTCATTCAGTTGTCCTTTAGGCCTCCTATTCCTTTTTGACAGAACCTTCTGAACTGTGAACCAGAAGAGGTTTAAGACAATAGGGTTATCAAACAGCATCTGGTCTTACATCCAATGCTAGCACAGTAGTACTCTGGTCAAAAAAGACCAGGTTCCTTTAATGTCTCTGGCTTGAGACCTTCTGCTATTTCTGTCACCATCACCTAGTCCCACCACAGGTATTTAAACTGCATGGGCTCTGGGCCAGCATTCTCCCTCACATCACAGTTCTCTCTTGGCATCTCCTATGTTTTTGGGAGGTGTAAAAATGTTGCACTCAGATTTTTTTATTGGCTCTGCCACTCTAAAATTCAATTTGAAGAGTTATTATAAAGTTATTTGTAGAGAAATGTTGGGAGAACTCAGCAAAGTGCTTTTTTTGCTCTGACATCTTGGCACCTTAATTTATATCAACAGAACATTCTCATTGCTAGGACACAGCCTGCTCTCACAAACCCAGTCTTAATTTTTTGTAAACAATTTCCTTCAACATCATACAGGTAATACAATATTTTCACAAGAGATACAATGTACTATGATAGCAAAAGAACTTGAATTAGAGTCAGAGGAATTGGGTTGGAATCCTTGGCTGTTATCTGAATCACTTCTGTGAGCTTGAATCACCTCTCCCTGAGCTTCAGCTATGTACTCTAGAAAGAGCTTGGTACAGTGAGGAAAGCACTATGTTTGGAGCTGAAGAACTTTGGTTAAAAATCATTTTTTTCTACCTGTGAGGCTTATGCAAATAGTTTTGAGTTAATCTCTCTTTAAAATGAGGAGTTTAACAACTTCTTAGGTTCTTTCTAACTACAAATCTGTTATCCTGTGAGACATGTTCTAGTATCTATAAAATGAGAGAGTGACTATGGACTAGAACCTAGCATTTTAAACTATCATGTACAAGCCTATATAAGGCCTATCATAACTGAATATGGGGGTCACAAAATTATGACTTGTTATCAGTAAATGTTTGATTTGTATACCTATTTTATATATCTATATTCTGGGAGTCACAAACATTTCTCAGGCAAAAAGAAGTCACAAGTGGAAAAAGTTTAAGAATCCCTGCACTAGCTAATATCTAAGATATTTTTAAGTTCTAAATAAATACTCACTTTCTCTTTCCATTAAAATAAAGACATATTTGTACATGCATATACATTTATGCGTATATATGGGTACATTTCATACTCTTGTAGGCACAGAAGTTCAGCTAAAAAGCATCAACCCACATTGAGATATCTTTGACAAACTATTGCAACTCACAAGGGAAGGAGAAAAACAGCTTTTAGCAAGAACAGTCTCAATTTGCAGTCCCTATTCCCAAATTAAATGCATAGAGCAGGATATCCATATGCTAGTCAAGGTCCAGAGACCTTCAGGGCTTGGCTTTACATATCATTTTAGACAAAGAGCAAATGTGACAACAATATCCTTCTATCTCTAGGACCAATGAAATCAAGGTATTCTCTAAGTTACTTAATAAAAAAAATTAGACTATAGAGCAGGGAGCTAAGGTCTAAAAAATGAGGAAGTAGGAAAATTAACCTAATAGTATTATTCCAGCAAGGGGCTAAGAGTGGATTAGAGGAAAATGGGGTCATCCCAATAAAACTAGGTTTCATTGGCTCTCTCTATATTGAGAAAGGTATTCCACCTGTAATAGATAAATGATCCAGTGGACTAGAGAATATGTAAAATCAATCTTTAGAACCCATGTTTAATGGATGGACTACCATCACATTTATATTGAAATGATCTCATGAATCTCCCCATTCTATCCTCTTCCTATCTACCCCTTCCTCCTGTGGGGAGGTTATACTTTCCCAGGTTAAATTTGTGTTCACCTCAAGTGTTTGCATATGTGCTAGATTTTGTATCTTTCTGTTTATAGATTATCTTATTAGTACAACTTTCTTGCTTGTGAAACTTCTACATTGAAACAAGAATGTGTCTTCCATTTCCCTAAAGGAATTACAACCTCTTTCTAGTTCTCTACTCAATCATATGGACAAGAATTTGGGGAACTGTATTTTTTTCAGAGTATACATGATAAAAATGAAGTGGTGAAAAGCTGATTGAAACACAAATGAACAATGTTAATTTTGGGCTGTAGAGAAAGAATCAGATCTCTGTTTCTTCCTGCTTCTTCCCTAACAAAGTAAGAAATCGAGTGAATCCAATAGAAAATATCATTTGGATTGCAGCCCACAAATGACTAAAGAGAAGAGAAGGGAATCTGGCATTTAGAATTTAGACATACTGTTTGACTATGCCTTCTCTCCTTCCTTCTATTCATTATGCAAGATGGAAAGTGATTCCTAATTTCCTCTTGCCAAAAAAGGAAAACTTCCAAAACCAAGATGAAACAGTTATCACCAGTCTTGTGAACTCTGAACCAGTTTATTCTCTAGTTTCAGACTCTCTTATTTCCATAGTTATAGTATCTTAGCATCCACAGGAAGAGCTAGAGAGATTAGTGTTTTGTATGTGTGTATGTATGTATGTGTGCATGTATTTCCATGCAAAGTTGTTCTTTAATCCACTATTCAATATTCTTCGTTTGAATGGATAATAGTCATCTTTTGATTAAGATACTGCAAGGTTTTTTGCATTAAGTAGTTTTTAATGAAGCTAATATTACCATTTACATTTCATCTTTGGATCATCCATTGTTGTTCTACATGTTCTTGCCATCCTATATCTATTTTTCTGTGCTTCGGCCTAGCATTTTTCCTCTCTTTGCTTAGTTTTGAAGTGCCAATTGGGCCTTTTCAGATTTATTTCTATATTCAGGTCTATCCTCCTATATCAAGTTTAATTCAAGACATTGTTTGCCATGTCTTAAGAATACCTGAAGCTTTAAGAAAAAATATATATTTCCACAGTAACTATGATCTCTTTTCTTCTTTTTTTCCTTTTTCCATATAGCACTCTGGTGCTCTTTCAAATTTTAAAAATTTATTGTCAAGAACTCAGTCACATTTTTGGCTGGTTTTTATTCCCTGACCTCTCTCCCACACACAAGTTGAATTCTTTGGTCTAATAGTGTTTTACTTTTCATTATTTTTATAACATCAGTTATTGAGATCATACCTATGCCATTGCATGTGATGCCTTCACTGTTGGTCTTTGTATTTTCTTGAAAGCCTGTGCTAGATCTTAACTAAATTTTTCTAAACCAATTGAAAAATTATAAATACACTTCCTTAGTTTTGCTGCCACCAGGTGTTGGGAAGCACAAAGCAAATGTGTCTGATGAGCTTAGACATTTCAATATTTTTATGATCTAGACTCCCAAATAAGGCAGAAATTACACTTGAATGAAAAAGATTTGTGATTTTATTAGTATAGGGACTTCTTTGTACAATAAGTGCCTTTCCTTTAATGTAACAAAAAGCCTCTGAGTGTAACATTTTAATTGAAATTTACCAATGTGCATCCAAACTAATGATTAATACATGTGAGTTTAGCTCCTTTTTCTATCCTTGAACAAGTGAAATATAAGTTATCATTGAACTCATAAAGAAATTAATTCCAGAATGTTGTTTCAGAAGCTATTATGTAATTATTATGTATATTATGTATATTAGAAAAAATAACAAAATAAGTAAAAAGTTATTCCTGCCCTTGTGTACTTTATATTTTCTAACTGTTGATGCCATATGTTCAGACATAAATAAAATACAAATTAGAGTTCATTAAAAACATGTTCTATAAAGTACTTTGAATTAAGATAAAGTGATTGTTTATTGTGAATAAATTTAAAAACCCAAGTATTGGTTATCTATCTTGTCTTTTAACCATTTTATCTAGTCTTTAAAATATTTTTGTTTAAATTTAATTTTACCTAAAGATTTATTGCTGTTCCTACATCTAAAAATTTGAAGTCATTTATATGATATATTCTAAATCTACATCTTAATTTTAATTGTTCTATAAAGTATACATGTATTTCAAGACTATTACTGGAGCTTGCTTTCCATATCTCTTTTTCATTTTTTGAGGGTATTTAGACCATTCACATTTATTCTTGAATTGCTTGATTTAATTTGTCAAAATGTCTGTTTTTAATGTAGATGAGAGGGTTTCATTTTATCCTTCCATAACTAGATTTAGCCTTCCATGGCTAATTATTCTCTTTTCACAATTAGTTATTTTAATAAAGCTAAGTAAAGGAATCAAATGGCTTGATTTTAAACTAATTCCTAATTAATTATAAATAATAAACTTTAATTTACACATTACTAAAACAATTCATTAAATTTGTAGCAATACATGAATGAATTTTTAAAAATTATTTAAAGGATATTTATTTAAATATTCAAAGAATATTTAAAGAATTTGGACATTACTCTCATCTCTCTCACCCTTTAGCAAATTTCTTTGTTGATCCATTCCTGTCACTTTCTTTTTTGCATTCTTGCAATTATAGGATTCATATCTTTTGGTTCTGTTTTTTTCTCTCTTTAACTTTGCATTATTTCATGAAGTTTCTTCTAGAGTTCTTTATGTTCCTCATGCTTAAATACTCAAATGAATATATGATCTCATTGGGTTTTTCTTCCTGTGGTGCTTATTTCAATTCATCTTTGTTTGCCCAAGATGTTAAACTCTTATCTAAGTCCTTCAATAAGTTCATGAATAAAGCCTTTCCTAGCTTCATTCTTTTTTTCCCTGAGGCAACTGGGGTTAAATGACTTGCCCAGGGCCACACAACTAGCCTAACTTTATTCTTTTATATTTTAGGATATCATTGGAATTCTCATTCTTCCCCTTTGCCATGTGGCCAATACATCTTTTATTTCTTATTATATAATCATTATATAATTCCTTAGCAACAAATTTTATTACTGTCAATCCAAAATTCCTTTTTTTTTTTGGTAATATATTGTAGCTTGTTTACATTTGCTAATTATCCACTCCATTGTTCTCTGAATAGTAATTTAATTCTTCGAAGATCATTGTGTTCTATGCTTATATAAAAGAATGTTGGTATTTTAAAAAGTTGAGCCATTATTTCTTGATTAAGCTTGATATTACAAACATAGATTTAGAGATGGAAGGGAGATTTGAGATCATCCCATTGAATCCCTTTTTTTTTTTGTATTTGAAGAAAATGAGAACCAAAGAGAATTTAGTCAAACAGGAAGTAAGTGGCAGATCCAGCATTTGAACTAAGGTCACTTGACTCCAGGGCCAACATTCTTTTCATTGTGTCCCACTGCTTCTGAAAAATGAAGCTTTGAACTATTCTGAAAATGTCATCTTTCCTCTGGGGAATACAAGTGAATAACTATTGTTATAACTATAATAACAATTATAATAGCTAACATCTATATAGTGTTTTGGGATATGCAGTGCATTTTTAATATGTTATTTTATTTAACCCTCACAATAACCCTGTGAGCAAAGTATTATGATTGATTTTAGGTAATATATGTAAAACATTTTATAAACTTTAAAACATGATATATTATATAAATATATATATATATATATACATACATACATATATATATATATATATAAAAAATCTAGTTATCATTATTATTACTATTATTATTATCTTCATTTATATAGATGAGGGAACTGAGACTAAAAGTAGCTGAATATTTTGCCCAGAATCACACAATAATAAATGGATGAAGCAGAAAACACTCAGATCTTCCTAATGCAACTCCAGTCCCTGCCTACTCATTACAATACACAGCTGTCTCACGGTATAGGATATGGGGGACAGGTAGATGGTGCAGTGGATAGAATGCTGGGCCTAAAGTCAGGAAGACTCATCTTCTTGAGTTCAAATCTGGTTTCAAACACTTATTTGTTATGTGGACCTGGACAAGTAATTTAACCTTATTTGCCTTAGTTCCTCAGCCTCAAAAGTGAGCTGGAGAAGGACATGGCAAACTACTTCAGTGTCTTTGCCAAGAAAACCCCAAATGGGGACATGAAAAGTTGACCATGTCTGAAATGCCTAAACAACAACATAGAATATATATATATATAGAATAGGAACATGCCTGCATACCTTAAGAAATAGCTACATTAATAACTAGGCCTTATTTCCTAGCTAGGAACTTAGTATGTCAGAATTTTTTTCTCTAGAGACTGTTGAATGAGCGGGTGAAGAGGTGAAGAGAAAGAAGTAATAAGCGTCTTTCCAATAAGTCTTTGATCTTCTTCACTTCAAAATTACTGTCAAAGAGACCATTTTCCTAGCATTGAACAAGCAATTAAAGAAGCAACAATACCTAGGAGGATTTATACATATTAATTGACTAATATCCTTTAAGTGTTCATTTTTTCTTTTCCTTTTACCCTTAAAATAAAACAAAATCCCTTTCACCTTATTTTTCCAATGATAACCATAGCATCCAATATAAGACCTTACATCCCTTTGTTAGTCAGTATTTAATAAATTGAGAAATAGCCCAGTTTCCTACTGCTTTAAACAACTCATTTCACTTAAAGATTCAATTGTATGTCAAGAAACAGTAATACTTTACTCCTTGCCAATTGCCATCATGGAATTCTCCCTGCCCTCCTCCCAAAAGAGGTAAAATCTCCAATATGTATCAGAGATTGGATATTTTCTATGCAATAATTTGAAGCTGGGGAAATTATCTTTTGAGCTGTCTCAGTCCCACCCTAATTTTGACATCAATTTTGAAAGCTCCACTGAGACTTGGGTTGGACATTCATATTTTTTAACTTTATTTTTAATTTATGGAACAAAGCAAATATTTTCAAACTATAATATTTTTTAAAAAAAAGATAATTGTACATGAAACTGCAAATCTATTATACACAACTTGCTATTATTCTCAAATATTTAATAAGGTTATCATGTAAATATTTTTTCTTTTTTTTCTTCCCAACTCCCTTTCCAGAGATACGACTACATTAGAAACAAATATGTATGTGTGTAGATCAGTGGTCCTCAAACTTTTTAAATAGGGGTCCAGTTCACTGTCCCTCAGATTGTTGGAGAGCTGGACACACTATCTCAGCTGCTTCAGACCAGTGCTGGAAGTGTGCTTTGCTAATGTGAGTTTAGCTCCAATGTCACTTCCAGTCTGATTTTGCCATAACCCGGAGGGCCGCATAAATGTCCTCAGTGGGCCACATCTGGCCTGCAGGCCATAGTTTGAGGACCCCTGGTGTAGATGGATAGATACACACACACACACACACACACACACACACACACACACATAAAAGAATCCTATAAATTCTTCTTTTTATCAGTTCTTCCTCTGGATGCAGATAACCTCTTCCTTCATACATTCTTTGTATCTTTATCTTTAACACATATTGTTGGTTATGTTTCATTCATGTGACTATTTCTTTTCCCCTGCCAGGTGCAAATGCTGGGTTAGGCCATAAACATTCATTTGGAGTGGTATTTGCCACTAATAAAACAATTAAAATAAGTAAGGGACACTAAATAAATTAGCTCTATAGTTATCTTCAATCCATTTCACATTTATTTTGTATATTCTGATTTATTTACTATTTCATTCATCAATACATAAGCTCCTTGAAGGCAAACTTTTGTTTTGTTTGCTTTCTCTTTTTACTCCTCAGCACTTAGTACAGTTTATGGTACAGTGCAAGCACTTAATGAGAGCTTGTTGATTGATTGATTGATTTTTTTTTTCTTTTAATCTCAGAACCCTCATTCAATTTGCTGCAGTGAGTGTCCTTAACTTATTTTAGAAGCCTTTCAAGTACTTAAAGATAGCTATGTTCCCTCTTTCTCCATGCTACACATTTTTAGTTGTGTAGCTTCAAGCTTTTTTGGCTTCAAACAACTTTTCATGGCATGGCTTTTAAGTCTTTTACATCAATGCCTTTCTTAAACTATGGTGCCCAGAACCAAAGGTAGTATTCCATGTGTGGTCTAGTAATCTACCAAAATCCTGGATATTTTTCAAATTGTCTAACCAAACCTCTCTCATCTTTTTTTTTTTTATTCATTTTTCCAAATTATCCCCTCCTTCCCTCCACTTCCTCCCCCCCATGACAGGTAATCCCATACATTTTACATGTGTTACAATAAAACCTAGATACAATATATGTGTGTAAATGCCACTTTCTTGTTGCACATTAAGCATTAGATTCCGAAGGTATAAGTAACCTGGGTAGATAGACAGTAGTGCTAACAATTTACATTCACTTCCCAGTGTTCCTTCTGGGGGGTAGTTATTTCTGTCCATCATTGATCAACTGGAAGTGAGTTAGATCTTCTTTATGTTGAAGATTTCCACTTCCATCAGAATACATCTTCATACAGCATTGAAATGTACAGCGATCTTCTGGTTCTGTTCTTTTCACTCAGCATCAGTTGATGTAAGTCTCTCCAAGCCTCTCTGTATTCCTCCTGCTGGTCATTTCTTACAGAACAATTATATTCCATAACCTTCATATACCACAATTTACCCAACCATTCTCCAATTGATGGACATCCATTTAACTTCCAGTTTCTAGTTACAACAAAAAGAGCTGCCACAAACATTTTGGCACATACAGGTCCCTTTCCACTCTTTAGTATTTCTTTGGGATATAATCCCAATAACAGCAATGCTGGGTCAAAGGGTATGTACAGTTTGATAACTTTTTGGGCATAGTTCCAAATAGCTCTCCAGAATGGCTGGATTCTTTCACACCTCCACCAACAATGCATCAGTGTCCCAGTTTTCCCACATCCCCTCCAACATTCATCATTATTTGTTCCTGTCATCTTAGCCAATCTGACAGGTGTGTAGTGGTATCTTGGAGTTGTCTTAATTTGCATTTCTCTGATCAGTAGTGATTTGGAACACTCTTTCATATGAGTGGAAATAGTTTCAATTTCATCATCTGAGAATTGTCTGTTCATATCCCTTGACCACTTATCAATTGGAGAATGGTTTGGTTTCCTATAAATCAGGGTCAGTTCTCTATATATTTTGGAAATGAGACCTTTGTTAGAACCTTTCCTTTTAAAAATATTTTCCCAATTTGTTACTTCCCTTCTAATCTTGTTTGCATTAGTATTGTTTGAACAGAAACTTTTTTGTTTGATGTAATCAAAATCTTCTATTTTGTGATCAATAATGATCTCTAGTTCTCCTCTGGTCATAAATTCCTTCCTCCTCCACAAGTCTGAGAGGTAGATTATCCTCTGTTCCTCTAATCTATTTATGATCTCATTCTTTATGCCTAAATCATGGACGCATTTTGATCTTATCTTGGTATATGGTGTTAAGTGTGGGTCCATATCTAATTTCTGCCATACTAATTTCCAGTTTTCCCAACAGTTTCTTCCGAATAATGAATTTTTGTCCCTAATGTTGGTATCTTTGGGTTTGTCAAAGACTAGATTGCTATAGATGTACCCTTTTTTGTCCTTTGTACCTAATCTGTTCCACTGATCTACCGTTCTATTTCTTAGCCTGTACCAAATGGTTTTGGTGACTGCTGCTATATAATATAGCTTTAGATCAGGTACACTTAGACCACCTTCCTCTGACTTTTTTTTTCATTAGTTCCCTTGCAATTCTCGACCTTTTATTCTTCCATATGAATTCTGTTGTTATTTTTTCTAGGTCATTAAAATAGTTTCTTGGGAGTCTGATTGGTATAGCACTAAATAAATAGATTAGTTTGGGGAGTATTGTCATCTTTATTATATTCGCTCAGCCTATACAAGAGCACTGAATGTCTTTCCAATTATTTAAATCTGACTTTATTTTTGTGGCAAGTGTTTTGTAATTTTTCTCATATAATTCCTGACTATTCTTTGGTAGATGGATTCCCAAATACTTTATACTCTCAACATTTGTTTGGAATGGAATTTCTCTTTGTATCTCTTGCTGTTGCATTTTGTTGATGATATATAAGAATGCTGAGGATTTATGTGGATTTATTTTGTATCCTGCCACTTTGCTAAAATTCTGAATTATTTCTAATAGCTTTTTAGCAGAGTCTTTGGGGTTCTCTAAGTATACCATCATGTCATCTGCAAAAAGTGATAGTTTGATTTCCTCATTTCCTACTCTAATTCCTTGAATCTCTTTCTCAGCTCTTATTGCCGAGGCTAGCGTTTCCAGTACTATATTGAATAGTAATGGTGATAGTGGGCAACCTTGTTTCACTCCTGATCTTACTGGGAAAGGTTGCAGTTTATTTCTATTGCATATTATGCTTACTGACGGTCTTAAATATATGCTCCTGATTATTCTAAGGAATAATCCATTTATTCCTATACTCTCAAGAATTTTTAGTAGGAATGGATGTTGGATTTTGTCAAATGCTTTTTCTGCATCTATTGAGATGATCATATGGTTTTTATTAATTTGATTATTAATATGGTCAATTATACTAATAGTTTTCCTAATATTAAACCAGCCCTGCATTCCTGGTATGAATCCTACTTGATCATAGTGTATTATCCTGGGGATGATTTTCTGAAATCTTTTTGCTAATATCTTATTTAAGATTTTGGCATCAATATTCATTAAGGAAATTGGTCTATAATTTTCTTTCTCAGTTTTCGATTGACCTGGTTTAGGTATCAGTACCATGTCTGTGTCATAAAAGGAGTTTGGTAGGACTCCTTCATTCCCTATTTTTTCAAATAGTTTATATAGCATTGGGGCTAATTGTTCTTTAAATGTTTGGTAGAATTCACATGTAAATCCATCTGGTCCAGGGGATTTTTTCCTGGGGAGTTGATTAATAGCTTGTTCTATTTCTTTTTCTGAAATGGGACTATTTAAGCAATTTATTTCCTCCTCTGTTAATCTAGGAAGCCTATATTTTTGGAGGAAGTCATCCATTTCACTTAAGTTATCAAATTTATTGGCATAAAGTTGGGCAAAGTAACTCCTTATTATTTCTCTAATTTCCTCTTCATTGGTGGAAAGATCCCCCTTTTCATTTGTAAGACTAACAATTTGATTTTCCTCTTTCTTTTTTCTGATCAGATTTACCAAAGGTTTATCTATTTTATTGGCTTTTTCATAAAACCAACTCTTGGTTTTATTTATTAATTCAATAGTTTTTTACTTTCAATATTATTGATTTCTCCTTTTAATTTTTGTATTTCAAGTTTAATTTTTGGTTGGGGGTTTTTAATTTGGTCTTTTTCTAGCCTTTTAAGTTGCAAGCCCATTTTGTTAATCTTCTCTTTCTCTATTTTCTTCACATAAGCCTCTAAAGATATAAAATTTCCCCTTATTACTGCTTTAGCTGCATCCCACAGATTTTGGTATGATGTCTCATCATTGTCATTATCTTGGGTGAAATTATTAATTGTTTCTATAATTTGCTCTTTCACCCAGTCATTCTTTAAGATGAGATTATTCAGTTTCCAATTACTTTTTGGTCTATTTATCCATAACTTTTTTACTGAATGTAGCTCTTATTGCATTGTGGTCTGAGAAGAAGGCATTTATTATTTCTGCCTTCCTACATTTAATTTTGAGATCTTTATGTCCTAATATATGGTCAATTTTTGTATAGGATCCATGAACTGCTGAGAAGAAAGTATATTCCTTTCTATTGCCATTCAGTTTTCTCCAAAGGTCTATCATACCTAGTTTTTCTAATGTTCTATTTACTTTTTAAATTTCTTTCTTGTTTGTTTTGTGGTTTGATTTGTCTAAATCTGAGAGTGCAAGGTTGAGATCTCCCACTATTATAGTTTTACTGTCTATTTCTTCTTGCAATTCTCTTAACTTTTCCTTTAGAAAGTTAGATGCTATACCACTTGGTGCATATATGTTTAGTATCGATATGGCTTCATTATTTATGCTACCTTTCAGCAGGATATAGTTTCCTTCCTTATCTCTTTTAATTAGATCAACTTCTGCTTTTGCTTGATCTGAGATAAGGATAGCTACCCCTGCTTTTTTGGCTTTACCTGAAGCATAATAGATTCTGCTCCAACCTTTTACCTTTACTCTGTATGTATCTCCCTGCTTTAAGTGTGTTTCCTGTGAACAAGATATTGTAGGGTTCTGATTTTTGATCCAGTCTGCTATCCGTCTCTGTTTGATGGGAGCGTTCATCCCATTCACATTTACAGTTAAAATTACTAATTCTGTATTTCCTGCCATCATATTATCCCAAGATTATGCTTTTTCCCTTGATCCCCCTGAACCCCTTCCCTAATATTTAATTTATAGACCCCCCTTGTGAAGCACAGCCCTCCCTTTTTTTTTTCGTATCCCTCCCCCCTCCCTCCACGTCCCTTCCCTTATTCTCCTTTTCCTTTTCCCTTTTCCTCTCCCCCCTTTTAATGAGGTGACAGAGAATTCTCTGAAAAACAAATATGACAATTATTTACTCTTTGAGCCTCTTCTGATGAGAGTAAGATTTATACAATGATTCTCCCCCTCTCTAAATTCCCTCAGATATGGTGTATTTTCTATGCCTCTTCCTGGGATGTAGTTTCCCTCTTTTTATCACTCCCTCCCCTTTTTCTGATACCCCCTTCCCTTTACTACACCCCCTCCTTTTTTTTTTCTTTTATATCAATAAAGTCAAATTATCCATGCGTACTTTCTATATACCCACAACAGAGATATAGTTCTCAAGTGTTCTGTGTACCTTTTTCTGTTTCTCTTCAGTCTTGTGGATGTAGATCAAATTTTTTGTTTAAGTCTGGTTTTTTTCATAGAAACATATGGAATTCCTTTATTTCATTGAATGACCATCTTCTTCCATGGAAAAAGATGCTAAACTTAGCTGGGTAGTTTATTCTTGGTTGCAATCCTTGATCTTTTGCCTTTCGGAATATCAGGTTCCAGGCCTTTCTATCTTTTAATGTGGAGGCAGCCAGATCTTGTGTGACCCTTATTGTGGCACCTTGGTATTTAAATTGTTTTTTTCTAGCTGCTTGCAGGATTTTCTCCTTTGTGTGGTAATTCTGCAGCTTAGCCACAATATTCCATGGTGTTCTTTTTTTAGGGTCTATTTCAGAAGGAGTTTGATGAATTCTTTCCACATCTACTTTCCCCTCTGTTTCTATTATATCTGGACAGTTCTCTCTGATAATTTCCTGTAAAATAGAATCTAGGCTCTTTTTTTGGTCATAGTTTTCGGGAAGTCCAATGATCCGCAGATTATCTCTCCTAGATCTATTTTCCAGGTCTATAGATTTTCCCAGTAAGTATTTGACATTATTCTCCAGCTTTTCTTTTTTTTTTTTTTTTGTTTTGTTTGACTGATTCTTGGGTTCTCAATGAATCATTCATTTCTATTTGTTCCATCCTGAATTTTAAGGAGTTATTTTCTTCATTCACAGTTTTTAGTTCTTTTTGTAAATGCCCAATTTCATTTTTAAATGAGTTATTTTGCTCTATTGAATTTTTTTCCATTTCCCTAATTTTTTTCTTTTGAGAATTATTTTCTTTTTCCAATTCAGAAATCCTATTTTCTTGGGACTTTTTTATCTTCTCCAATTCAGAAATCCTACTTTCCTGTGATTTTTTTACCTTTTGTAATTCACTAATTTTGTTTCCCTGCATCTCCTGTGAATTCTTTATTTTTTCCAACTCCAATTTCAGGACATTGTTATTCTCTATCATAGCTTCCCTTTCCTTTCCCCATTTTTCTTCAAACTCTCTTAACTTTTTAATAGTCTCTTCTAGGAGAGAGTTATGTTATGGGGGGGTAGGAATCGTTCCCCTTTAGGTTGTTATCTGCTGACTCTCTGCTGTTAACTTCCTCGGGGTTGGATACCTGCTCTTTCTCTGTGTAGAAGGAATCTATAGTTTTTTTGGGCTTTTTGCTCATACTTAAAAAATCTTTTGGGGTCTGTCCCTGGGGTAGGAAATTATTTATTTCTTTACCAGCTTCCTCCCAGACTGGATGGATGCAGTGGCCCCTGTGCCTGAGCTAAGAGAGAGCTCTGGGAGAGAGTTCCCCACCCCCTCCCTGGAAGTGCCTCAGAGGTGATCAGCACTGCTGTGCTTTGAGAGCACTGTGTTTTAGCGGCTTCCCTGAGGTTTGAGACTGAATAGTAAAGGCGACTCAAAGCCTAGCCTATGCATCCTGGTGGGGCGTGGATGTCTGCAGCAGGTGATGTGAAAAGCCCCTGCGCTCAAACTGGAAGTGTCTGCCAGAAACCGTGGTCCCTAGTTCAAAGGTTCTGCTTCTCTGGGACTTCCGTTCCACAGCCTCCAGCAGAGCCAGGCACTATGAGTTACCGCCCCACCCACTTTTCAATCTCTTAACTACCCCGAGGTGAAAGCCTGGATTGCCTATGTCGGCCACACCCACAGTGCCGAGATCTGCTGAGTCACCCCTGGGATCCGGGAAGATCCAATCTGGTTTTAAATTTTAAAGTAGTTTAGATTTCTCTTCTCAACTGCTGTATTATAAGCAGCGAAGAGCTAACAGCCTGTGCCAGATTCTTCTATCTCAGTGGCTTCTCTGATCCCAGAGCCCTCCCCAGCGCGACCGCGCAGTGTGCCACTACCCCACCGTCTGCGCTGGCCTCTCTTCTTCCTCCCCTGGGAGCTGACCTTTCCTGTTGAAACTCCAGATTCTCTTCAGCTGGTAAGTCGTGCTTCCAGTCCTTGTGGATTCTATCAGTCCAGCGCTATTTCTGAGGCTGATTAAATCTAGTTGGTTGTGAGGGAAGAAAGGAGCTTACACAGTCGCATGTATCTTCTCCGCCATCTTGGCTCCGCCCCCAAACCTCTCTCATCTTAAACGTAATATTATTAAAAAAAAAAAAAAAATTAGCATAAGATTTTGTCATTATCCACATTAAATTTCATCTCAATAAACCACTTTGATGTTTTAGGATAAATCAAGAAATTTTTGAATTCTGATATATCCAGAGTGGTAACCATCCTCTCTTGAGTCATTTGCAAATATGATGTTTACCATCCATGTCATTATCTAAATCTTCAAAAAATATGAGGCCAAATAATCAAAAAAATATTTATTCAGTGCCGATATCTGCCAATTGCTGTACTAGTTGATATGAATTCAAAGAACAAAAGTAAAGCAATCTATACTCTCAAGAATCTTACAATCATTTGGTAGAGACAGTATTTACGCATGCAAGTATATATGGAATAAAAACCAAATGGGGTAAAATAACAAGCATTTATTAAGCACATATATTCCAGACACCATGGTAAGCACTCTACAATATTACAAGATTTACAAACATTATCTCAAAATAAATATGAGCTATTTCAGGAGAGATCAGTAAGGTACATATATAATGTTGCTTGAATTGAACCAAGATAGTAAGGAATCCTACCGGTGGAAGGGAAGAAAGAGTTATTACAGGCAAAGGAGACAGCAAATACAAAGATGCAATATATCTTTAAGGTATTCCATTGGATATATCCTTCCAAGGTGACATGAGATCATTAATGACTACTATTTGAGTTTGGCCATTCATCTGATTTCAAATCAACCTAGTTGTATTATCATCTACCTGAATCTTTCTGTCTTTTTTACCAAAATAGTATGAGTTACCTCATCAAATGCTATGCTAAAAATCAAGATAAATTATATCTTATCCAGGCCCTGATGGACCAACTTAGCATGACCCATTTTTGCTAATGTCATACTGGTTCTTTGGGGTTATCACTTCATTTTCTAATTGCTAACCAACTATCTGCTTATCAGTGCATTTTAGAATTTTGCCAGGATTTAAAGTCAGGCTCACTGGCCTATAGTTCACAGGTTCCATTCTTTTAACTGCCCCCTCTTTTACAGTAAAAGAGTTAGCTAGAAGAAGTAGAAGAAGTTAACTTCTCCTGTTTTCCATAATCTTTTAAATGATTTTAAAAGATCATTGATTATGTCAATGATCATAGCTCAGTGATTGCATCAGCCAGGTGCTCAAAATAATCACAGTAATGAAAATTAAGAATGCTTTACATATGTTATTTCATTTTGATGCTCACAATGCTGTGAGGAAAGTAGTATTATTATCCTCATTTTACATAGGAGGAAAATAATGTAAAGTATCTTGATAACAGTCAGAAAACTAACAAAAGTCCAAAGGAAGAATTTAACTGATTTCTTTTAACTACTAAGACTAATACTTTATGTATTATGCTACCCAATCACAGATATAGCTATTGTGGGCCAAATGTCCAATTCATCAAAAATAATTAAGTTCTCTTACTTTATTTAAAACTCCTTCTACCTATTTTGTTCCATTCTTTCTGGTTCAAAGGTTAAAATCTTTGGTAAAGAAAACAAAAGCAAAGTAAAGATTGAACATTCCTTTTTTCCTTATACCCCAATTAGCAGTCTATTAAACATGTGATTTTTTTCCCCTCACTTTCTGTTTGTTTTAGAAATGAACTGTATGGAGCAGCTAGGTGGCACAGCACCAGCTCTGAAGTCAGGAAGACCTGAGTTCAAATATGGCCTCAGACACTTAACGCTTCTTAGCTGCGTGACTCTGGGCAAGACATTTAATGCCAATTGCTTCAGCAAAAAAAGAAAGAAAGAAAAGAAAAAAGAAATGAGCTGTGTTCTTTAGGCTTTCCTACTAGCTTCTATTCATTCTGAGCCTTAGTACTCCTTATAATCTTTTTTAATATATTATGCCAGACTTTTTTTATTGATCCCTCATTGCTTGTCTTTGGTTCTCTCCATAGAAAGAAAGAAAGAAAAGAAAGAAAGAAGAAAGAAGAAGAAAGAAAGAAAAGAAAGAAAGAAAGAGAAGAAAGAAAGAAAGGAAAGAAGAAAGAAAGAAAGAAGAAGAAAGAAGAAAGAAAGAAAGAAAGAAAGAAGAAGAAAGAAAGAAAGAAAGAAGAAAGAAGAAAGAAGTAGAAAGAAAGAAAGAAAGAAAGGAAAGAAAGGAAGGAAGGAGAAGGAAGGAAGGAAGGAAGGAAGAGAAAGAAAGAAGAAAGGAAGGAAGAGGAAGGAAGGAAGGAAGGAAGGAAGAAGAAAGAAGAAGAAAGGAAGGAAGAAGGAAGGAAGAAGAAAGAAAGAAAGAAAGAAAGAAAGAAAGAAAGAAAGAAAAAAGAAAGAAAGAAAGAAAGAAAGAAAGAAAGAAAGAAAGAAAGAAAGAAAGAAAGAAAGAAAGAAAGAAAGAAAGAAAGAAAGAAAGAAAGAAAGAAAGAAAGAAAGGAAGGAAGAAAGAAAGAAAGAAAGAAAGAAAGAAAGAAAGAAAGGAAAAAAGGAAGGAAGGAAGGAAGGAAGGAAGGAAGGAAGGAAGGAAGGAAGGAAGGAAGAAAGAAAAAGAAAGAAAGGCAATATTTATGTATAATCAGCTATCTACATTAAAATAGCCAGATGATACAATAGAAAATATATAGAATTTTAAAGAGGAGATGAGTTCAAATCCTTTCTTAGGTAAGTTATTAGATATGTGATCCTGGACAAGTCCCTTAACTTTATTCAGCCTCTATTTCCCTGTTTTACAAATGGGGAAATAATAATAATATCTTATTTCCAGGATTGCTATGAGAACCAAATGAGATAACACATGTGCAGTGCATTTACATATTTAAAGCCCTATATAAATGCAAGCTATTATTATGATTTGTCTGTAATATGTATTTTTTGGCATCTAAATTGGTTGATGAGGTTTTCTCTGAATCAACATGTCTTTTCAAACAATTCCCATTTTTTGTTCTTAATTGTAGTTGTATTTTTTTTACTTAATAAGTTTTTTTTTTTTCCAATTTCATGTAAAGATAGTTTTCGACATTCACTTTTGTACGATTTCAAGTTCCTTTTTTTTTTCTCCCTTTATCCCTTCCTTTTTCCCTTCCCAAGACACCAAACAATCCAATATAGGCTATACATGGACAATTTTCAATAGTATGTATCAATTTGCCCTCAGTCTCTATAGTTCTTTCACTGAATGCCGATGGCATTTTTCATCTCAAGTCTATTGGATCACTCTATTGCTGAAAAAAAGCTAAGTCTGTCATAATTGGTCATCACACAATCTTGCTGTTACTGTGTATGATATTTTCTTGGTTCTTTTCACTTCACTTAGCATCAGTTCATGCAAATCTTTCTGGGTTTTTCTTAAATCAGACTGTTTATCATTTCTTATAGGACAATAGTCGTCTATTACATTTGTATGCCACAATTTATTCAGTCATTCCCCAATTGATGAGCATCCCTTCAATTTTCAATTCTTTGTCATTTGATTATATTTCCTCTGAGCCTTTATAATTGCATTCTTGGGAATTTTCTATCTCTTCTGGGATGACTTTCTCTGTACAATTTCCACCCTTCTGCTTTCTGGGTTCTATAATTTTATTATTGTAACTGTACAACATTTAACTACTGTTCTTTTCAAGCCCAAAAATTCAACATTTATTAAATTTATTAAATTTATTTTCAAAAACACTGTGAAAGTGGGGATTGAAAATAACAAACTAACCCTCAAAGAATTTAGATAAGAATGATCATATTATAATCAGAAAGATAAATACAAAGATGAATAACAATTAGGGAAAGTTGGTTCCTTTTCCTCCTTTAAAATTTCCTTGGGATACAGATCTAGTAGTGACACTGCTGAATCAAAGGGTATGCAGTTTTACAGTCCTTTGGACATAGTTCCAAATTGCTCTCCAGAATGGCTGGATCAGTTCATAATTCCACCAATGGTGCATTAGTATCCGAATTTTGCAACATCCCCTCCAACATTTATCAATATCTTTTCCTGTTATCTTAGCCACTCTGATAAGTGTGAGGAAGTAGAGTTGTTTTAATTTGCAGACCATAATAATCTATGGTCATTTTGGTTACAAGGAAGTCAAAGACAGAAAGAATAGACTCCATATACACCAAAATGACCATAGAAGCTCTTTTTGTGCTAGCAAAGAATTAGAAATAAAATAGATGCCTATCAAATAAAAAAAGGCTATGCAAATTGTGGTGTGCAAATGTAGTGGAATATTATTATGTCATAAAATCAGATGAACATGAAGAATCTGAAAAAAATAAGGACACCTACACGAACTGATTGAGAGTAAAATAAGGAGAACTAGGAAAACAACACATGCATATAACTGTAATGATACAAATGGAAAGAATAATAAAGCAAAAATCAAGAACTTTAATTATAATACTTCCAATCAAAATCCTAAAAACACAACCTCTCACTGTAGCCATCAGTTGTAGTGTCACATATATTAAAGAAGCATGAATCTCCCTCACTTTGTATCAATTGTCAGATAATATTAAATTATATCAGATATCAAGGAAGATAATTGAGAAACACAGATTATACTTAATACTAAGACATAGCAGGACTCTCCAATCATATTTGGATAACCCAGTATAGCCTTAGATCCTCCAGAAATGGGCTTCACAGGGGCAAGCAATTCTGCATATTCAATTAATATGACCTGACTAGTTTTGAAAAGCAACTACAGGCTACCTCAGGAATCACATGGGTGCCAAAAGATGCAAATTGAACGCTAAAAATTACTTTCTCCTATTATTGTTCAAAATGATACCTTAAGAATGTGAAAGCCTCCAGAGGCATCTCTTAAGGCATTCATAGCTTTCACTGGAGCAATACTATAAACAAGGAGAACTAAATGCCACTATTTGCACAATGTCTTTATTATTAAATAACCCCATGGGCTCTGCCAAAGAGAAGGGAAAATTAGTACCTCTAGAGAGAAATTCAGCAATTGAAAAACCATATCTAATTTTGGTTTATTCTATTTTTTCTTACGGGTGTTATATTCATGTACAGATGTGTACATTTGTAATGAGCTTACCTCCAGACATCAACAAAACCAATTAAATATATATTACATCTGAGCTCATTAGTTTCATAATATAAAATTCCCATAACTTATCAATGATTTTTCCCATTACTGTTCCCTTTGTCTATTCATCTCAACAATTTTGGGTCTCCATTTTCCTTTGTAATTAATTATATATAACCTATAATCTTTCCTTTAGATTTTGCTTTCCTTTACATTATTTCACATAAATTTTTCCAGATGTCTTTTTATTCTTTATACTTGTCAATCTTAATTCTGTCGTAATATTCAATTATATTAGTATAACAGTTTATTTAACGACTCCATTTAAACATTTATGCTTTTTCCCATTTTAGCATAAGAAATAGTAGTCCCATAAATATCTCTTTTTCTTTTTGCTTATATTTTGTACATCTCTTCCCCAAAATGGGGATTTTTGGTTCAAAAGTTAGGTTTCTATACTTTCTGCGGTGAACTATCAGCTTACTCCCCAAAAAGATTATATGATTTTTGAAATAGGGGTATATGTGTCTTAATTAGCAGCATATGCCCCACAAACATTTTTAGTTTTTTAAAGATTTTTGTAATTTTTATGGGTATATGGTAGCACTTCAAAATCATTTGAATCTGAATTTCTTTTCATTGTTAATGAGTTTGAAGAGTTTTTCCAGTGATTACTTGCAAATCATTTTTTTATTCTTTAGAAATTGTTGCATTTGGATCATTTATTTATGGAAGTCTATACTTCACAGGGAGCTCCTTCCCTCAGTTCTTTTTCTCATATTACCAGATATCTTCTGCAACTCTTTCTTCACCTGTGTCCCAAGGAGAAGTTGTTCTCCTCATCAAAGCAATCCTTACTACATTCACAAGTTACCCAATTCCATCCTGTCTTTTTCAGCAAATTCCATCCCCTCCCCATCATCTCTACTTTCTCATTAATATTTAATCTCTTCTTGTCTACTGACTGCTTCCCTACTGTCTTCAAATATGCCCCTTTATTAACTCATTTAAAAACAAAAAATACAGACAATCCAATCATCTCTACTATCTATCATTCCATTTCTGTTGTTCCTCTCCCCTTTTTGTAGCTAAGCTCTCTTATCCAAAACCATCTCTTTTTTTCTAACTTCCCTATTATTGTTTAGGATACCACCATTCTCCCAATCACCCAGCTTACCAGTATAGTATCAACCTTGACACTTTTTAAGTCCATATTCAATCAGTTATCAAGTTTTATAATCTCTACCTTTGTTACATATATCTTATCCATCTTTTCACCTCTGTAACTTCCAACATCATGAACAGAATCTCATCTCATCACCTAAACAATTACTATAATTACTGGTTAAAATGCCTGCCAAAAGTCTCTCCTCACTCCACTACATCCTCCACATTCTATAAAATTTATTTTCCTAAAGTTCAAGCCTGACTATGTCACCTCCTTAATCAATAAATCATGGAAACTTGATATTATCTACAGAGTGAAATACAAAATTCTTTTATTTAGCTTTTAAAATATTTCATAATCAGCCTCCTTGTATCTTTATATCCCTTATATGCACTCTGAAATACATTAATCCTTTTCACATAACACTGAATTACCTTCCTCCAATTATCTTTACTGACTGTCCTCCATGCCTGAAATTTTCTCCTTTCTCATCTCCACTTCTAGCTTGCCTTTCTTTTTTCAAGGCTTAGCCAAAGTTTCACTTTATGAAAAAAGACTTTAAACTAATAAACATTTATTAAGCACTTACTATATGCTAGTAGGGCATTCTATAGATTAAAAAAAAAAAAGTTTTTTGCCCTCAAGGAGTTCACAATTTAATGTGAGTAAGAATTGTAAACATAGAAATGTTTAATCAAATTATAAGTACTGAATAAAAAGGAAATAATTAGCTGATAAAGCACAATATTTAAAAGAGATTGGAACAGGCTTCCTGTAGAAAGGAAAACTTTTAATGCGCTTAAAAGAAGCCAAGGAAATTAGGGGCAGAATTGAAAATTCTGAATTACAAGTGTGGGAGGTAGTCAAAGAAAATACATGGAGCTGAGATAGAATTTCTTGTTAATGGAAAATCCAGGAGACTAATGTCATTGGATTGAAGAGTACCTATTAGGGACTAAAGTATCAGAATATTGGAAATTCAGAAAAAAAGCTAGTTTAGTAAAACCAAAAACACAATTAAAACCCCAACAAAACCCAATTCTGTAATGCTATCAAAGGTGGTAAAGCAAAAAATGAAAAAAAAAAAAAAAAGAATTCCTTAGTAACAGATTAATTATGGAGCAAAGGAGAATGAGAAATAATGAGAAGTTAAGGATGACTCCTAGGCTGTGAGTATAAAAGACTGAAAGCATGGTGTAGCCCTCTGCAGCCATAGAGAAGGTGGAACGCTTTCACAGTATAACTTTTATGGAAATATTTTGTATAACTTCATGTGTGGTTTCTTAATTGTGGGTGGGGATAAGAAAGAAAACCTAGAAGTCCAAAAATGTTAAAACAAATGTAAAGAAAATTGGTTTTAAAAGTAACTGGGGGAAATATTAAATAAATAAATCCCAAAAAAGTAACTGGGGGAAAAATAACAAGAGATATAAAGATTTTGAAGAACTACCATGAAAAGTAGGATAGTAGATTGATAGAGCAGGTATAGAAAGATTTGGGGGCAGTCAAGGGATCACACAGTGGATTGAGTGTCTGGCCTAAAATTGGGGAGACTCATCTAGTTCAAGTATTACCTTGCGCAAGTCACTTAATCCTATTTGTCTCAGTTTTCTTATCTGTAAAATGGACTGAAAAAGGAAACCACTTCAGTATCTTTGCCAAGAAAATCTCAAATGGAAAGTGAACAGTCATATGTGGCTAAAATGACTCAACAACACAGAAGGATTGACTATTAGCAATGGGGTCCAGATGAATCTGAATAACAAAAGTTTGTAGCAGATCCAGATAAAGTTGTTGCATGATTTTTTCCACCTTCATTCAGCAATATGTATATGATAACAAAGAAGGTGAATAATGGGAGTTAGTCAAGACTTAGCATGATTGGCAAAATGATAAGGAGGTTGACAATTCAAGAGAGAAGAATAGAATATAGCTGGATTGTTTTATCAAGGGGTGAAGATGGGGTGAGGGAGGGAGAGAAAAGAGTGGTTAGTGGTATGTTGTCTCATTGTTGTTATTCTCTTGGATGAAATTACTATTTGTGTCTATGATTTTCTGTTTTACCCATTCATTCTTTAGGATGAGATTTTTAGTTTCCAATTACTTTTTGTTTTTTTAAACTTCTTTCTTATTTGTTTTGTGGATTGATTTATCCAATTCTAAAAGTGCAAGGTTGAGATTTCCAACTATTGTAGTTTTGCTGTCTATTTCTTCTTGCACCTCTCATAACTTCTTTCGAAAGTTAGATGCTATACCACTTGGTGCATATATGCTTAGTATTGATATTGTTTCATTGTCTATGCTACCCTTTAACAAGTTATAATGCCCTTCCTTATCTCTTTTAATTAAATCAATTTTTGCTTTTCCTTGATCTGAGATAAGGATGACTACCCCTGCTTTTTTTACTTCAACTGAAGCATAATAGATTCTGCTCCAGCCTTTTACCTTTACTCCATATTGTATGTATCACCCTGCTTTAAACATGTTTCCTATAAACAACATATTGTAGGATTCTGGCTTTTGATCCAGTCTGCAATCCACCTCTACTTTATGGGAGAGTTCATCCTATTCACATTTATGGTTAAAACTACTAATTCTGTATTTCCTGCCATCTTATTATTTCCCAGATTATGTTTTTTTTTTCTTTTCCCCCTTACCCCCTCCCCAGTATTAAACTTATGGGCACCACTTGCTCTACCTCTTTGGTATTCCTCCCTCCTCCCTTTAAATCTCTTTCCCTTTCTTATACCTTTCCCTTATTACTCTTTTCCTTTTCCCTTTTCTTCTCCCACTTTTTAATGAGGTGAGAGAAGTTTCTCTGTAAACCAAATATGTCTAATATTTTCTCTTTGAGCCAAATCTGATGAGAACAAGATTTACACAATGTTACTCCCCCTCCATAAATTCCCTCAGATATGATAGGCTTCCTTTGCCTCTTTGTGGGATGTAATTTCCCTCTTTTTATCTCTCCTTTTCCCTTTTTCTGATACTATCCCCTTTCCACTTCTACTTCCCTTTTTTTTTGTATTATAACAGTGAAATCAAATTATACATGTGCTCTTTATGTATGCCCATAAGAGAAATATAGTTCTCAATGATCATTCATTTCTACTTGTTCAGTTCTGATTTTTAATGAGTTATTTTCTTCATTAGCTTTTTTTTTTTTTTTCTTTTTACTTCTTTTTGTATATGTCCAACTTAGTTTTTAAATGAGTTGTTTGCTCTATGGAATTTTTTTCCATTTCATTAATTTTTTTTAACTAAGTTATTTCTTTTTCCAATTCACAAATACTACTTTTCTGGGAGTTCTTTATCTTTTCCAATTCACATTTCAGGAAGTTGTTTTCTTTTTTCCACTTTATCAATTTTTTTTCTTTTAATGAGTTATATGCCTTTTCCATACTCTTTTGCAGAGCTTCTTTTTCCTTTCCCATCTTTCTTCTAGCTCTCTTTTAAGATCTTTTGTAATTTGTTTTAAGAGAGCTTTGTGTGAAGTGGAGCAGGCTATATCCCCCTTTGGGGTTTTGTCTGGAGACTATCTGCCATTAGTCTCCTCCTCCTGCTTTCTCTCTGTACTCAGGGCAAGGAGGTTACCAACTACCTCTACAGAGCAGGGATATATAGATGGACAGTAACTATCCTACAAATGGGCTGCAAAGAGCAGCAGAGCTGCAGAAGCACCCCTGCCATGGGGCAGTGGAAGTGTGATTGACCTGGGAAGAGCCTGAAGCAGAAGTGCCACTGCCCCAGGGCAAACCCTCCCTCCCCCCCTGCAGAATTGTGGCTGTCCTGGGCAAAAGCCCCTCGCTGCAGAATGGGGCTACACGGATGTGCTGTGGTCCATGCTGAGTCACTTCTAATGCTGGGTGAGTGTGGCCAGGCCCTGTTAAATTCTAGAGGTTTTTGGAGTACACTATACTCTTCCTTTGGTGTTTGTGTAACTTCTCTGCTGATCTACTACTTTGGTTGCAAAGCAGAGCATCCAGCCGGTGGTAGACTCCTATCTGCAAATTCCCCACCCGTGGAGACTGCCCCTGCCCCGGTCCACTCAGTGTGCTAGCCTCTGGTTTTGCCTCCCTGCCTCCACTAGCCTCCTCCTGCCCAACCAGGACAAACCTTTTCTGGTGATCTTCCAGATTATCTTCAGCTGGTAATTTGTTGTGCTCCCAATATTCATGGATTTTACCAGTCAAGCATTATTTCAAAGGCTGAATTTGGTAATCAGTAGTGAAAGTAGAAGGGGAACTTAGAATGAAGTGTGTGTCCTCTCCACCATCTTGACTCCACCCCCAAAAAACATTTATAGCAGCCCCTTTTGTAGTGGCAAGGAACTAGAAATTAGATGGATGCCCATCAGTTGGGGAATGGTTGAATAAGTTATGGTATACAAATGAATATAATGTCTTATTATTGTTCTATAAGAAATGATAAACAGGCTGATTTCAGAAAAGCCTAAAAAGACTTACATGAACTGAAGCTAAGTGAAGTGAACAGAATAAAAAAACATTGTATACAGTCACAATAAGATTATGTGATGATCAACTGTGATGGACTTGGCTTTTTCCAACAAAGAAGTGATTCAAGGCAATTCCAATAGACTCGTATCATCCATATCTAGAGAAAGAACTATGGAAACTGAATTTAGATCAAAGCATAGTATTTTCTCCTTTGTTGTTCTTGTTGTTTGTTTACTTGGGTTTTTTTTTTTCCTTTCTCCTGTTTTTCCCTTTTGATCAGATTTTTAAAAAAAATTTTTGAATATCATGGTGAATATGAAAATATATTTAGAAGAATCATACATGTTTAATCTATATCAGATTGCTTACTGTTTTGGGGAGGAAGGAAGAAAAGAGGAGAGGGAGAAAAAATTGGAACCCATGGTTTTGCAAAGGTGAATACTGAAAACTATCTTTTCATGTATTTGGAAAAATAAAATACTATAAAAATAAAAAAAAAACAAGTTATCCTGTAGTATATCTTGTTTGTATAGAATATTTGAGTGTTTTCTCTCCAGATAGAGTGTGAGCTTCTTCAGAGCAGTGACCATGATTTTACCTTTCTTTATATTCACAACACTTGGGACAATGTCTAGCGCATTCATAAGTGATGTCTGAATATTGTAGGATTGAAGTTTACCATTAAATATTTGTATAAGTTGCTTAAATAATTTAGAATGTTGTTTTTATCTGTTATATTTTATATTTGTGTGTCTTATTTTTTTGTCTTTATTATATTTCTTTCATTATAATGCTACATTAGATTCAAAATCTATTGACTGCTTTATCCAATAGCAAGGATTGTAATTGTTGCTTTGTCCTTAATTTCTTCTGTTTTTTTAGTAGATAAAAACATCTCTGCCTTATTAATTAGATAAGTATATTATATTTTCCTTTTATTTTTAATAGTCAATTTTTTAAAAAATGTGTGTGTTTACAATCTAGCTAGGATTTAATATATTATATAGTTGTACATTGTTGAACTAAACTTATTTTTGCCACATTTCTAATCACTTTCCCGATAAAATTTGTCAAATAATGAATCCTTTTGCTGTTTTTTAAAATCAATCAAACACTGATTATTTGCATTCTTGAGTTGAATGTCAGGCATCTCTATTACTTTCCATTTATCTCTTTTTTTCTGTTTTTCACCAATCAAAGGCTATAGACATTATAGCCACTCTCTTTGAATAATTTAAATTGATTTTCAGAGTGGTTGGGCCAATTCACAGCTCCAGTAATAACACATAGTCATTATACCACACCCCCTTCAATATGGACTATTCTAATCTTTTGTCATCTTTACCAGTTTTCTGGTGTGCGAATTGAAACCTTGGAGTTATTTTTATTTGTATTACTCTTATTTGTTATTTTCAGTATTCTTTCCTATAGTTAATAGTTTATAATTTTTTGAAAACTTTTGCTTCCTATGATTAGACCATTTATCTATTGAGAAAATGACTTTAAGTTTTATTTTTTATTTATTTCCTAAATATCTTGCATATCAGTCTGTTATCAGTAATGTTTGATAACAAAATGCAATCAATTGAGACATCCCCACCTGTAGTGTATTGTGTAGGTATTCATGTATGTGTCTGTGTATTTTGTTTCTCCCACTTAATTCATTCTATATATACAATGGATTTAACTGAATAACTAAACAGTTATAAATGTCATTTTTGTGTTAATCATTCTATTAGCATATTTATAGTATAACAGAGTATTGAAGGCCCCTATTAAATGTAATAAGATGTTTACATCTTGGACAAAGGTCTTGCATTTGACAGAATATGAAATAGTGTTTCCGAATCACACTTCCTAAAGACTGTCTGGGATTACTTGCCTGTTACTTGTCTCTGCCTTTTTTAAAACTGGGAAATCTTACTGTTGGAAAAAAACTATTGTTTGAGCCACAAACTTCAAAATCAAATATGTAGTTAAATTATGGAAAATGCGTAGAAATATCAAGAAAATATATCATCTCTAGAGCTGGACCAGGGAAGTATAGACTCCAAATGGGGGAGGAATTATATTCATTGTATTTTCTAAGGGAATAAGCAAATAAATCTCAAAACAGGAAATAATAGAAGACATTTTGGCAGTACGTTAGGACCTGACTGTTCAATGACATTCTCCACCTGATTCACATGCTGCAGAATGACCAGTTCCTGCAACATTGCAGAACATCCATTAGAGACTAGAGTCTATGTTTATTCAGAGTGGGAACTAGGTATGCAGGACCTAGCTATTTGGGGTTTGGGTTATAATTAATGAAGACTGGCCCTTTAGGCCAGATGTCAGAATTTTGACATAGGAGAGCAGCTGAATTAGATGTTTCATTGGTGTTATTTTATAGCTTTACCATTTTTTTTTATCACGTGTCCCAGAAGCACAGATATAGAAGGGACCTTCTAAGTAATCCAATCATCTCTAAAATATCCCACAAATGCTCACCTGCCTTTGTTTTAAGGCTTTTTTCTTGTCCCTGTTCCACCATTATTTGAAATATTCAACTAGGTTTTTCTCCCTTCTCTTTTTAAAATTAGTATAGAAGGATATATTTTAAATATTAAGGCAATCTTAATTCTGGTTCCTGTGCTGTCTTACACCAAGACTCTGGTAAGCTGAAGTACAAAAGGCTTTCACCAACTGTCCCCTTCCCTTCCTTTTCCTTTTCTTCCTCCAACAGTAATGCCAGGTTTGTCCTCCCAAGTTTAGATTTCAATTTCTAGTTCAAGTACTACTTGGAAAATTGTCTTCAATCAATTTTCTGACTTCATGTTTTGATTTAGGCAAAATAGTTTTTGGTCCCATTCCTCATGTTCCTACAGACTTTAATGAGGGTAAACATTTATACTCTACAGTCATTCTTATGAGGATTATATTCCTATACCACCCCCTGACTTACTAGTTTCATGGCCTTGAGCAAATCAGTTCATCTTATTTATCTTAGTTTCCTCAACTATAAAATAGTGATAATAATATCTCCTGCCTCCCAGGTTGTTGTAAGAATCAAATGAGATAATATTTGTGAAACTCTTAGCACAGTGTCTGCCATGCAAAAGCTATATTATTATTGTTGTTGTTATTGTTATGTTCATTGCCATTGTTTATGATTGTAGATAAAGAGCTTCAATGCATTTCAGAATTCTTCCAGCCCAAAATCTATTATTTTACAGATGAGGACAACAAAGTTTACAAATTTTAAAAAAAAAATTTGCTCTGGAAAAGACAAACAAAAACATCCAACAAATTCTAAAAATATCATTTAACTATATCATTATTAACTACGAATGAATGAACAGATATTTGAAGTTTTATTAAGTGCTTACTATGTACAAAGTTCTGTGCTAAGTGCAAGGGATCTGAATAAAAAAGTAACACAGCTCCTATTTAAGAAGTTCACATCCTAATAAGAGAAACAATAGATATGGGAGGTTTCAGCTGCTAGTCAGATGAGGAAAGTTTATGACCCATAGTGGGTCATAGTGGCAAAGCACATCATAATGCTTCTACTTTAATGTTATGCCCACTGATAAAATCATAACAGTTTCTTTTTTTTATTTTAACAGTTTTTATTTACCAGATATATTCATGGATAATTTTACAACATTGACAATTGCCAAACCTTTTGTTCTAATTTTTCCCCTCCTTCCCTCCTTTCCCCTCCTCCCCCCCTGCCCATGGCAAATTGACTAATGCATGCATGACAGTTTCTAATGTAAAACCATTGTTAGTGCCAAAAACTTTGGTGAAAAGAATTTCCTTTTCTCTGTCTTCAGCAGCTATCTACAGAGAAAATAAGAATTTTCACTGACTAAAGTATAGTACTAAAGCAAGAGAAATTCTTTGCTTACATACATACATATATATATATATATATATATATATATATATATATATATATATATATATATATATATATATATATATATATATGCAGGTATATGTATTTGGGTGTGTACACAGGAATATATGTATATATAAATATATGTACAGATCTCTAGAGATAGAAATAGAGATAGATAATAAAGGTAGAATTAAAGACTAGGTATGTAGAGATCAATGATCTTGATTTCCTAGTTTGCCTCAAATTCATTTTTCTACTAAAGCTAAAGACAATTTTGAGACTAAAGTTTTTACTCAAATTAAATAAAAACATACTCAAGACCTGAAAACCCTTAGCCTAGCTTTCTTGAGCAAGATGTGGTTAAGCCCAGGAGAGTCATGCCCAAAGAGCTCATTCAGAGTGGGAGTTGGGTATGTGCAGGACCTAGCATAGGAGAGGTTCTAAGCACTACATCTGAGCATTTCAAAAATGAGATAACTAGTAGTTGACCCTGAGAAGATGAGCCCAGAAACTGGTAAAAGAGAACAATGTCCAGTAGAGACTAGGTACTCAGAAGCCATCAAGAAACTAGTAGAATGTCCACTAGTAGTATGATTGGAAATAACACTACAGAATTACTTTCTGGATCATATGACCAGGTTTGATTATGTAAAGAGGATCTGCTAGTGCAAGGGATACATCTTGTTTTTTGAGAACCACTTGCTTGATGGTGTGGCTAAGAAAATCTATATTGGATTTCCAGGAGAGAGGAAAATGACATAGAATCTGTGCTGGATCTAGTATAAATTTGCTCTTTTCATTGACTGAGCTAGAATATTCAAGTTTGGTTATGACTAAGACAGTAAGTTTCTGATAGAATTTCATACACATTTCTGCTGTAGTTTTCCAAAGCCTCCCAACTCCAAAGTAGTCTTTTTTTTTTCTACTAGAGAGAGCATAATACTCTTACATATTTATAAACAAATGCTTAAACCTCAATTTTTATATGAGGTCTTCTATAAGGTTGATTGTCCCTATTCTACAGGTAGAAAGTGAACCTTGGAGGAATAAATGATCACATGGTACATTTTTGACACAAATAAGAATAGAACTTGGATCTCCTGATTCATTATTTTAATCAACCCATGCTTGTTTTACTATCCTAGATTGCTAAAAGTCATTAGAGATTCCTAAAAAAGTCATTATTAGCAGCATTTTGAAAATTCATGTTTCATCTGGGCTTTTTAAAAGTTCTTATCTAAAGATTACTCAAAGATTTGTAAGTAAGGAAGTATAAGTTGGGTAAAAGAAATTTCTAGTTCCTCACAGAACTTGTTTGGTTAGTTCTTTCTTCCTGATCTAAATCTGAGAAATCTTTACTTCTATTATTCCTTTGTAGGCAATCTTGAAATATCCAAAACACACCTACATCAGTATCCTCAGGTTCTTTGATGGAGAGGGTAGAGTATGGAATTGCTGAACTTTAGATTTCCTGAAACTTTAGCTTTTGCTGAGCATCATCTCTTACAATTTCTCTTTGGATCAAAAAAAAAAAAAAAGCAAGACATATTGATTTACTAAAGTACAAGTTAATCCGGAGATATGTTATGACTCAAACTTATTTTGTTTTTCTTTGAAGTTGAGATAATGGAACTAAGCCAAGGAATTAGAAGATGACTCTTATCTGGAAGATTTCACATGACCAGCCTTCACACATTAGGCTAGATTTTGATGGGGTTAAAAAACCACAAATCATGTTGAATTCTTCTAGGCATTCTGTTTTTTAGCCACAAGACCTAAAGATTGGCCTCTTTTGTCTGATGCAACCAGTAAATGTCCTTTTCAGTCAGGAGTGTGCTGGTAACTAATAACTGGCTCTCTGAAAAACTTGCCACATTTTAAAATTAAATCTGCATTAATATAATTTTCTCTATCACTTTCTTAAATCTGAGCAATCCACAAAACAATAAACAAGACTCCATTATAGAGCATTTGCCAATTTCCAAAGTATAAATGTTCAAACTCACACTGGCTCTGAGAAGCCTTTTAAGCTATCTTCGTGGGGCAGCAAGATGGTTTGATAATGGCACCAGTCCTGAAGTCAGAAGGACCTGAGTTCAAATCTAGCCTCAGTCACTTAACACTTTCTGGATGTGTGACCTTGGGTAAATCACTTAACCTTACTTACCTCTTAAGAAGAAAACATAAAAGAAAGCTTTTTGGTTCAAAGTAGGATGACATCAGAGACCTTTTCATGAATTTCCTTGATAAAGGATTTCAGGAAACCAGATACATTTTTAGCTCTGTTCCCTCTTTATATTAAACAAAAGACACTAAAAAGTTTTTCTAAATTGGCTTCAATTTCTACTATAAGCCCCCTCCCAAATCATGTGTCTTGGTGTTTGGTTGTTGTCCTTTGTCCTCAAAGAGGACCATAATGCCATAACTATATTAGAGTCAAGTTACAATGTGTCCGAGTCTGGCTGAAGAGAACAATATGAGTTCGGAACGCTCTGCTGCATGTTGGACACAAATAATCCCTATGAACATTTGGGGTGAATTCTCTAACTTTTCTCATCTTGCATTTCCTCTGAATTAATTCAGTTCTTCTTTGCTCATAGAGCACAGCACCAGCACGTCATGCTACCTGGTCCTGTACCAGTGTCTCCTGTGTCATGCAATCAATTCTAAAGTTCTTAAGAGAGACTTTGAGAGTGTTCTTATGTTGCTTTTTCAGACCACTATTTGAGAGCCTATAATTGAAGGGATCCTACTGCTTGCCTTTTCAGTGGATTGGGGAGAGTGTGTAGGAAAAGAGTGAATTTGGAATTCAAAATAAAAATAAATAAAAACAATGAATATCAAATTAAAATAGATTTAAATATGTTAATTTTTTTCTTTCTATTTATGTGTGTGCATGTATGTGTGCATTTGATCAGCAATGAAGTGGCTTTTTAGAAGATTTTCTACATTTGTTGGCATGCTTATATGGTTATTGATGAGTTTTAGAAAGATTTGGTTAATTTTTGGTTTAGGAACATTTTTCTTATATTGAACAAGCCTTTGTCTTCTTAATATAAATTTTGCTTGGGTATTATGAAAACATTTTTTTAAAAATGTAATGTTCTTTTCTCTTAGTATTTCATTCATCATTTTTGTTAGTTTTCATTAAGAAAAATTATTTTAAATCCTTTTTTTAACCAGGTGTTTAATCTATATAATATGAGATACTTATGCTTTCCAGGGGTTCTTAAACCGCCAGATGCAGCCTGCTGAGGACGTTTATGCGGCCCGCCTGGTTATGGCAAATGGGCTGAGGGGCGGAGACAGAGTGTGAGTTTTTGTTTTTCCTATAGTCTGGCCTCCAACAGTCTGAGGGACAGTGAACTGGCCCCTATTTAAAAAGTTTGAGGACCACTGATTCTTGAAAAGACTTCTCCAACATGGGCTAGAAGTGACTTTGTAATACTTTTTAAATGTCAATTGTTTTTATTGTGCTAGGATAATTCATTTGCATTTATCTAAATAATCACCAATTTCATTTTAGCTCTTAATTTGTTAGTATACGTCTATGTTAATATTCCCAAAATCTCAAATTTGGGGGCAGCTAGGTGGCTCAGTGGGTAGAGCACCAGCCTTGAATTCAGGAGGACCTGAGTTCAAATCTGGTCTCAGACACTTAACACTTCCTAGCTGTGTGACCCTGGGCAAGTCACTTAACTCCAACCTCAGGGGGGAAAAAAAATCTCAAATTTTATATGTATTAGTTTTGCTGTCCTTTATTTGATGATTGTTGATTTTTTCCTCCTTTTTGTTGATTTAGATTTTTTATAAACAGTAAAATTGTCTCATGATTTTCTCAGTTCATTTTTTTATTTTATATTCTATTAGTTTTTTTCATTACCTTTCTGGGTTTTTTTAGACTTTATCTTTTCTCTGTTTTGAATGTCTTTGAATGCAAGATTAATTTATTCCCCATCCTTTATTTTATAGTATGTAAGCAATCACTAAAATAAAGTTGCTTCTAAGACCTTCTTTTATTGAATCCTAGAAATTTTAATATATCTTTCAAATATTTTCTGTAATTCTTCTGGTTTCTTCTTTACTCTAATTTGTGAGCATAAATATGCATCTACATATACCTTTTATTTTGCATATATTCTATTAACTTTATTCATGTTATTTTTATTTATTTCTAATTTTATTATATTACCTAAAATATAATGTGTAATCTCTGTCTTTTTGAACAAATATGTGTTCAATATTTATAAGAATTCAATATCCAGTGTAAAATAATGTACATCACCTAGTTCTTTCATTATCCCCATAAAACTGATATTTTTATCTTATTATATTCGGATATATATTTTTTTATTGGATTGGGTTTTTTTTTTTTTTACTAGATTTGTCATATTCTGGTAATGGAATGCTGATGTATTTCATATAATGTACTTTTGACAATTTCTTCTTGTATTGCAGCTAACCTGGCATTTATGAATTTAGCTGTCAGAATGTGTGTATGTTAAGAATTGCTGAATATTTGTTATTCATCTTTCCTTTCATCATTATATAATGCCCTTGTCATTCACCTTTAATGGTTTCTAGTTTGAATTTAGTACTAAAGATCTTATCATTATACTTGCCTTTTTATAATGTACAACTCCATATTTCATTCAACTTTTCACTTTTAGTTATTTATATAACTTTACATTAAATATGTTTCTTGTAAAAAACACATCAGTCAGTGTTGTTTTTTGATTTGTTCTGTAACTCATTTCATTTATTAGGGAAGTCCTAACCATTCACACTTATTATAAATGTTAAATTTGATATGTCTCCTAATATTAATATTCAAATATGAAAATATTTGTGTTCATTATATATGGAGAGTAAAGTCTATTGTATTATTATCTTTCTATTAAAACTAGATGATGAATAAAATTAAATTTCTAGGTTTTAAAAATTATCCTATAGAAGTTCTTTTTGCCATAATTTGAAATTATCAACTCCTTTACTTTTTAACATAACCATTTTCATCCTCAACAATAACAATCAGAAAAAGTGCTGTGTTGTAAATACATTTCTAAATTTTACATATAAGAAGACTTTTTTTATAGAAGCATATACATGTTAAGTCCACAGTCTTAGAGATGGTAAGTATTATAGTTGGTATTCATACCCAAATCTCTCCTACTCTGAGTTCAAAATTCCTTCCCTATCAGAAAAATTTCCTCCACAACATTGCACAAGATTCAACACCTGCTATAGTGTCTCACCTTGCAACCATCCAAAGGTGATAGTGCTGTTTGCATTCCTCAGCACGAGGACTCAGACAACAGCTGTTTCACAATATGGACAAACTTACTGACCATGCTGTTGGGGGAAAATTGTTCCCATGAAACAAAAAATGGTAAATTATTAAGGACCACACCTAAGCATGAAGGGGCAGGTTGGTTCTCCAAAAGCCCCCATGGCTGTGAACCATACATAACAACTCTGAAGGAATTGCAAATCAGTCTTTACTGACTCAGATGTTGATTGTGGATTGGGAATGAAATAAATTGGAGACAAGAGGGAAGAGGAGAAAGGGAAGAGGGAAGAGGAGAGAGGTAAGAGAATTCAATTACCTCTCAGTCTCCTTGTATCATTATCATCCTCTCACATGAAGGGATCTATTCTGCTGGTCTGAGCTAGATCCCCAGCAGCCACTGGCAGGTGGCTCCCATAACATTCAGCAGCCACTAGCAAGTTGCTCACATAACACTTCCCCTTACATTATTTTATCTCTAAAACAGGATAAATAAATAGAATGACTTTTTTTTTGTTTTGAGTCAAATGATTAAAATTTTGCTAAGAATTTACTATTTAATGAAAAAATGGAATGATTCCAGACATGGCAGGGTGGTGGTGAAGGGGAATAAAGAGGAGGGGGGAGAGAATGTAATGTTCTGGTTAGCTTTCTGCAGGTCTTGGGATCAGCCTTTGTTTCAGCTGAGTAATCACCACGAGAATAGTCAGAGATAAAGTCCAAAAGTCTTTATTATCTCCTACACAGTCTGTCTCCTTGCCTAGGGCTCAGTGGGGGAACCAGGAGGGCAGGCCACCCACCACAAGGCTGATGAATATGGAATGTCTCTCCGAGTCCAAGAGCTTGAGCTCCAGCCTCCAGTCCTCTGTCTTTTCCAAGTCTGTTTGAGTCCTCCTCTAGGTCTGACTCTGACCTCTTAAATACTCTATTACAATTAAATCCATTCATCATACTGACTATAAGCCATTATTATATCACTAGGGAACTGTTATTTGTTGTAAGATTAAATCAATCATACTGAACTAGAAAACTATTAATGACCATGCTAACCTAGATAACCCTTGTATAATCAATTCCACTGAGTTAACACCTTATAAGAATCCTTGTTTGAGTACATTTCTCCAGAGTTCTGGCCCATTACAAGAGAAGACATCCTATTAAAAGCACACATATCAAAAATAGAATGTGGCCTAGAAGAAACAAGGTCAGTTTGGCTATATGAAAAGGACTTAGGTATGTATTAAGTCTGGAAAGGTAAGTCAGAACCAGATTTTGAAGGATTTTAATTGCCAAAAAGACTGGTTAATATTTAAGCCTAGAGGTAATGAGGAGCCACTGGAGTTTATTGAGTAGGGGAGTGACAAGTTCAATTCAATGTTTTAAGAATATTACTCTGTAAACTATGTAAAAGATGTTTTGGAGATCAGAATGACAGCTGGCATAAGGATGATTAAGGAAGCTGCTACAAAGGTCCAGGTGAGAGATGATGAAATCCTAAACCAGAAGTAGTCTTGTGTGAGTTGAAAGAAAAGAATGGAAATGAGAGATACCCTTGAGGAAGAAATGGCAAAAGGTGGCAAGAAATAGATGTGTGATATGAGGAATAATTAGAGAACTCTGCCAAAGTTGAGGGCCACTAAACAGGGATAACTTATTTTGTACTTTTTTTTTTTTTTTTTTGGTCAAGGAAATCAGGGTTAAGTGACTTGCCCAGAATCATATAGCTAGCAAGTGTCAAGGGTCAGAGGCCATATTCAGGACCTCCTGACTCCTGGGCTAGTTAGCTCTATCTCCTACATTAGTTAACTATCCCTCCTTCTACACTTTTTGACTTTCTGAACCTTGATTTCTCATCAGTAAAATGAGGCCAAAGGTATAAAATAAGTGGCTTAAAGATTGTATACAGCTTACAATACTTCTGAAGGGAACATGTACCAGAACAAAATATAAGTGATAAATATTTTACAAAATAAGAAGTTCAATAAAACATAAACAATATTACATTTTAAAAGTAAGTCTAGGGGGAGTAAGGTGACTCAGTGGATAGAATACCAGCCCTGGAGTCAAGAAGATTTGTGTTTAAATCCAGGTTTTAGGTACTTGATACTTAGCAACTATGTGACCTTAGGCAAGTCACTTAACTCTAATTGCCTTGCCAAAACAAAAAATTTAAGTCAACATGTGATCCAGGGGATTCTTATGTATGGCTCACTTGTTCCTGTTTCTATTTCAGTTTTTTACCACTGATCTCTACAACCTCCAAGATCTCATCCTAAATCTACTATTCTTAGTTTGGGATTTAAGACCAGTTATAGGACTTATTTAGATTTACTCTTTTCTTTTCTGAGACCTTTTCTTCCTAACTATAACTGATTTGGAAAAAGGTGGGTTACATTTCCATTCCAATAGGCAGAAGATAAGATATAAAAAGCAAAGCCATGGCATCTATTCACTATTTTACATTTACAACTGGTCCTATATACTTAGCACTATAATATATATGTATATAGCCCCATCCTTTGCCATTTTTGTCGGTGTCCTCCATTAAATCTTCCCCAGAGTAATATGCTAGAAGCCTCCTCCTAGTTCTCTTAACATTTGTATGATACTACAGAGTCTATATTCCTACCCATTATGTCTGACTCTTTTTTTTTCTCTTCTAATTATAGTCTCTCTGATCATACTTTATGCTGTTCTTTTATTCAAGTCTTCCTTTGCAATGTGCTAAAATTTTAATTATCCAAGCTTTATTTTTTTACCTTGACCTCCAGTTTCTTATCTCCAGCTGCCTATTATACATTTGAACTATATATTCCTTAATTTCAGCATGTTTAAAGCTGAACTAATGATATTCCCTCCTCAAAGTTTCCCTTATTCCAAATGTTCCTATTAGTAGAAAAAGTCCCACCAACTTCCCAGTTTATCAGAATCATAATGTAGATGGCATTTTCAACTCCTTGTTCTCTCTATCTCTTTCTCTCTTTGTTTCTGTCTTTGTATCTGTCTTTGTGTCTCTGTCTGTCTCTATTTGTCTCTGTGTCTCTTCTTCCCTCCCTCCCTTCTCTTTTGCCTCCTCCTTTTCTTTCTTCTTTCTTCTCCCTTTCTCTCTCTCTTTTCCTCTCTCCTTCTTTTCCCTCCTTCCTTCCCTTTCTCTTTTTCTTCCCTCCCTCTTTCCCTCTCTCTCATCTCTCTTTTTCTTTACTCCCACCCTCCCTCCCTTCCTCTCTCTTTCTCTTTTTCTCTTTCTCTTTCTGTCTCTGCCTCTCTCTCTTCTCTCCCCTCCTCTCTCTGTCTCTGTCTCCCTCTTTCCCTTTCTTTATCCTTTTCTTCCTCTCTTTCTCTCACTGTCTCTCCATCTCTGTCTCTGTCTCTGTCCCTCCCTCTTCTTCCCTCTCTCTCCCTTCCTTTCTTCCCTGTTTTCTCTCTCCCCCACCCTCCTTCCCCCTCTCTCCCTCCTTCCTTCTTTCTCCCTCCTCTTCCTTTTTCTCTCATAGATCCAATCTGTTGCTCATGACACTGCCAACATGCTAGTACAAGACTTCATTACTTCATGCCTTGACTGCAATAGCCTGCTGGTTGTTTTCCTGCCATAAGTATCTTCTCCTCCTGTCTAACCTCTACTCAGTTGTCAGTAATCTTCCTGAAGCACAAGTCAGATCATGTCACTTCCCACCTAGATAAGATCCAACTTTTTACATGAAGTCTTTCTTGATCCTCTTTGATCTAGACTATTTTCTTTATTAATTCCTATTTATCCTATATCTAGTTTGTTTGTATAAAGTTATTTGTACATCATTCCTTTATTCAATTGTGAGTTCCTTGAGAGAATGAACTGCCTTTTGCTTTTCTTTGTATCCTCCTTGCATTGCCCAATGCCTTGTACAGAGTAGGGACTTGCTAATGTTTATGGACTGATTGATAATATGTAAAAAATATTTTACCAACCTTACTTTACCATGTAAAGGTCAGCTATTATTATTACTCTCAGTGTTTATGAATATTGTCAATGTTCTTTTCCAGATTTGACTATTCAAATCAAATATTACAAGTCTCAAACCCTAAAAATCCTTAGAGCCTTCATTCATGTTCTCTAAGTAGTCATGGAAGTCTTCTCCAGGTCCTAGTATTATCTAGGATTATTCCCATCAGCCACGTGCCACCTGTGCTCCTGGATGTCTATGTCTAATATGAAAAAGAATTCCTATACTTTTTTCATATGTCTCATTTTCCAAAGTTCAATAGCCTTAAAAAATATCAACAACAGTTAACTCCAAAAGCTGCCATATAAGCAAATCTCAGAACAAAAGTGATAACTTTATGAAATCATATTTTAAACAGTTTCCTAAATACTATAACATCTCCCATAAGGACCAATGTTTCCAAAACCCAATATCCATATCCAACTTTATCACATATATTGCTTTTGGCTTACAGTCTAAGTTCATTTTATCCCCAATAATCAAAAACCAGACTTTCTCAAGTCTTTCTGCCAGGTCTGTCCCAATTATCTAAAATCTGTAACATTTTCCCAATCAATAAACTAATTATGGAATTCAGAGCCCCAGAAAAAAAAAATACTCTCATTTACATAAGTGAAGCACACTTTAAGGTACCATCAATAGTGGTACCTTATTAAACCTATTTAAGATATAATACATAATATATACAAGATATAATACATAAAAATGTAATATGAATCCTGCATTCTACTTGATTTCATTTAAATGTTTCCAGGTTTTTCATATAGATGAAATGTTCCAATATGCTGTCTCATATTTTTATCATTCCATGTTGTTTACATTCAAAAGTCACTACAGAGAATAACATCAAATTCAACTGTGTAAATAGTTGCTCCTTTCCCAATTGACAAACACCCATTCAATATGTTCAATAATCTATTTCATTCCCAAATGATAAAATATATCTAAGTAGCTTCATACTAATTCTAATTTCCTTCTAATTCGAATTTTTAATCCATAAGACCAATATTTAAGAAAATTTTTATTTATAAAGAATTTCCATTAACCAACAAAACATGTCAAACAAATATAAAGATTAGAAAGTTCAGTGAAATTTTCCAACCATTCTCCCATCTAAAAATAGTCTTTGCACATCCATTTCTTGATCTTCTGAGTGGATAAAATTCCTCATACCAGAAAACTCCCATCTTAATAGACAAATTTACCAAAGTCATGTGGCCCTTAACAATTAATTTGGAAGTGAAAATGTATCTTATACGGATGCAGTACAAGTTAGCTCAAACTTTATAATTCAAAAATCCATAATCACCAAAATCAGGGATTTAAAGAATTCCCAGTTTGAGTGTATCCTTTTCCCAGTTCAGCAAAGCTAGAATTTCATGACTTTTTTCCTTCACTTATTGAAAGTGTTAGCATTTATTCATTTCTTTATGCACACAGAATCAGACATCTGCTATGATTTATAACTCCAGGTTAACTCCCACTTTACCACTGGTAAAGAAAGTACAATTTCCCCAAACATATTAACTCCTCATCTACTAGAGTGTACATATGTGCCTACATTCATACTAAAAACTTTTAAGAAATCCATTTGCTTGAGATGAGGGCTCCAAATCTCTCAAATATAAGCAAAGATAATGTTTTGACATGATGAATTCAGCCAGTTTTTCTTAATCTGAATCTGTCTCCCAGCGTCTGTAAGATAGAATGTTTATATTTTTTAAAGAAAAATCCTTCCCCCAACATGCTTTCCTTTTCAGGAAATTAACCATTGTCTCCTTTACTGAAAAGTACTACCTAGAAAAATCTTGCTCAAGTTTTAACATTTTATTTTTTGAATATCTCCAGTATCCATAAAAGTTTTAAGAATAATTCCTTTCCCCTGCGCTCATATGATACATTTTCTAGGTTCTCTCACATTCACTGTTCCTGAGAATCACAGAATTTTTCAGCAAGTGACAGGGCTTCCCCTCTGTCTCATAAATGGAGCCTAATTGTGGAGTCAATCCACACAATTATCCAAATCACTTAAAATGAGTGATAGAATGCCCTTTAATGAATGATGTCAGATACTTTAGATTAAGTCTGAAATGGCTCTAGGTGAATTGTAGTAAAGTTGAAAGCAAGAATACTTGGATTGGCTGAAAAAAATGTAGTCATACCCTCTCGGTTATCTAAGAAATAGAAGCAAGTCACTGGAGCATCTTACTGAGATTTTGAATCTGGTGAGCAGAAAATAAGAAGAGGATTTTCTGGATAGCCCTTAAAAAAGGATCACTTGAGTAGGAGTAGAAGGATTTTAAATTTCAACTTTGGCTTTGACCTTAGATTCCACTTTTGAGGAGAGTAAAAAGAGAGAGAGAATAAAAGGGGGGAAATATGGTTAGCAAGTAATTACAAAAAAAACAAAGAATGTTGAAGCAAATTTCTCTGATAAAACCTCATTTCTCAAACATAGAGAAACTGAGTCAAGTTTATAAAAAACAGGAGCCATGCCCAAATTGAGAAATGATTAAAAGGTATGATCTGTGTCCATAGGTCTATAAATGCATGCTTATCCTTTGACCTAACAATATCACTACTAGTCAGTCATGAATATCAAAAAAGATTTTTTTAAAAAGAAAAATGACATGTATACATACATACATACATACATACATATATATATATATACATACAAAAAAATTTCATACAGCTCTCAGGACAAAAAAAAAAAAGGAAATTGAGGGGATGTCCATCAATTGGGGAATGGCTTAATAAAGTGTGATTTGTGTTTGTGATGTAATATTATTGTTCTATGGGAAATAATGATCAGGATGCTCTCAGAAGAAGAAAAAAAAAAAAAAGGAAAGTCCTCCATGAGCTCAAAGTGAAATGTACTGTATACAAAGTTCTGAGATGACCAGCTGTAACTGACTTTGTTATTCTCAGCAATTCAATAATCCACGACTATTCTGAAAGACTTACGATAAAAACGCCTGTCCATAGCCAAAGAAGGAACTGATTGTGTCGGAATGCAGATTGAAACATTCTCTCTTTCTCTCTCTTTTATTTTCTTGGGGATTTTATTTTTATTAGGGTGGGAGATCTATGTTTTCTTTTACAATATGACTTTTATGGAAACGGTTTGCATGACTACACATGTGATTTCTTAATTGTGGGTGGGATAAGGGAGAGAACCTAGAATTCAAAAATTATAAAAACAAATGTTTAAAAATTTTGTTTTATTGGAACTGGGGGAAAATATTAAATAAATAAATCAAATATAAAAAGAAAAAAATGAAACTTCACTCTACTGAAGCATCCTATTGAGGGGAGAAAAGGTCTTCTAGATACCTAAACTCCTAAGTTACATCTTGCCCGCATGTGCTTCTAAACTTGATCCTGCTTTTCCTTGGATTTTATATGGAACAGACATTTTTGGGGTGGGGGGTGAGGGGGATCGGAAGGCTGGCTCATACCAACTGTTTCTTAGTATGAATTACCATACCTTTCTAAAAGCTGCTTAAGGTCAGATAACAGAAATTGTTCTTAACTTATAATCTTGGAGGAAACACATTAGTAGGAATCTGAGCCAGTGACAGAGAATGGGTTCTTAGCCTGGAGTTCATAGACTCCCCCCACCCCCCCACCCCCTGAGGAATATGTGGATAGATTTCACCATGTCTATAAACTTGGATGGAAATAAAATCCCTAATTTCATTAACCTATAACTGAAAATCAGCATTTCCTTTAATTATTTAAAAACATTGTGGGAGAAAAAATGTCCATAAGCATTACCAAAAAACTAAAGGGATTCAGGACTCTTTAAAAAGGAAAAAATCTTAACAAACCTTTTATTTGACTCCTTAGGGCTATCCCTAAAACACTGAAAGGGAAACATTGCCTTGTTCCAGAACCCAAGACTATATTTTAGGTAAAAGTTTGAGATAAAAATGCTCAGAACATACATGGACTACAGAAGCAGCTCACCTTTTTAACATTCATGACCATGCAGTTCTGGCAGCCCCATATCCTAGCCCTTTCTCCCCTTCTAAACCTCAATGAATTATGAGATCCAAGTGAGATCCAAATCTCTTCTCCTTGACCCTATGTTCATCTTTGTCTTAACTTCCACCTCCTTGCTTGTCTGGTATCATTCAAAACTTTATTAGGCATATAATAGGTGCTTACTAAATATCTATTGTTTCATTGATTTAATAGCTGAAATTAAATAATAGGATCTCTGGATCAAAGAGGATAAATAACTTTATTAACTTTCTGAAAAAAAGTGTTCCAATTCACAAGTCTGCCTGCAGTATTATTATTCATGTTTTTTTCCATAATCTCATCCAATATTTGAGATATTTTTTGTCAATTTAGAGGATCAGCTTAAAGGAATTGACAGTATATTGACAGGAAAACATGGGTTCAAGTATTGTCTTGGCAATTTATTTCCCAAACAGTACTAGACAGGGCAGCTAGGGGGTCACCATAGATAGAATATTGGGAATCAGGAATATTTAAAATCCTGACTCATGCACTTAGAATCTGTGTTACCCTGCACAAGTCACTTAACCCCATTTGCCTCAGTTTCCTTATCTGTAAAATGAGTTGGAGAAGGAGAAAATCCCTAATAGGGTCACAAACAGTTTTTGTCAATTATTCTACTTCAGAAAATTTGTTATATATTATATCTACTCCTCAGTATTGCTATTGTTAGATATTATAGTAATAAGCATAAAAATTTAGATTATGTTATCTTATTTAATTTTTATTAAATTTGTGACTTTTATATAAAATATATAATCTTTAACGTCTTTGCAGAAGCTTACTTTCTAATTTCTTTTTAATAATTGTAATAACAAGTATAGCATTTGTATAGTGTTTTAATGCTTTCAACGTTCCTTACAAAAAAAATATATCACTTAAGCCTCACAACAACACTGAGAGTTGAGTGCTGTTATTATCCACATTTTATACAGACTAAGTGATGTTCAGGGTCATGTAGTTTAGTACATGTATGAGGTTGGATTTGAATTCAAGAAACATTTTTTTATTTCAATTAAAGCTTCATTTTGTGATTTCAAATACTTTACATCATATCAGGGAAAAATCTTTTCATTTCTATTACTTTTAATATCTTCAAGATAATTTTTGTACTTCATGTTATACTGTTCCAGGAGTAGAATATTCCCTCTCTCAGCTCTGGGTCAGTCTCTGGCTTTCCCCATTTCCTGAAATCTCCTCCTTCCTTGTCTTTGCTTCCTGGTTTCATTGGCCTCTTTTAAGACCCAACTAAAATGCCATTTTTTACAAGACTTTCCCAACCCCTTAGAAGTCTAGTGCCTTATTTCTGTTAATTATTCCCTATCTATCCTGCAGATAGCTTGTTTGTACATATATGTTTGCTTGCCTCCTCCATTAGAATTTTTAATTTGAAGGCAGAAGCTATCTTTTGCCTTTTTTTTTAATCCCTAGAACAGTGTCTGGCACTTAGTAGGTATTTAATAAGTGTTTCTTGACTGAATGACTTATTTCCCCACACACACATATTTAATATTGACTTCTTTTTCCTTATAAATATTGATCTTTTTTAATATCATCAGTTTAATTTGCATGTGACTACATGTTACAATTCCTTAAAGTAATTAATTCATTGTAATTCCCCATCTGATGTCTAAATTTAGTAATCTGATTTTCCTCTTCCTTTAAAAAATTAAATTTGTTAATTCTTTATGCATTCTTTTCTTTTTAAAAATAACTATTTTATTTATTAATCTATTCTTTGCTTTTTTAATTCTGTCAATTTCATGACTTTGAAGTTCATGAATTCTTAAAAGAAGCCAATGAAACCATTGCAAACTCAAGTTACTATTTTTCTTTCTCTTATAACTATCAATGTTCAGATATATAAATTTGCCTATCAGCAACAGTCTGTAACCCATACATTTTAATACATTATATTGCACTGTTAACTCACATATAATTTTACCTCTATGATTTAATATTTTAATACAAGTATTATTCAATAAATCATAATTTGATTTTCTTACAGACCTAAATTGTTGATCATATTTTCCTTGTTAATTGCAATCTTTTTTATGACATTATAATCTATAAATATACTTCATTTTCTGCCTTCATAAATTGATTTATCACTACTTTGTGTACTTGAATATCTTTGGATTTTTGTGAATATTTCATAAGTACTTGAGGGGGGGACATATTCCTTATTCTTAATCAGATCTCTTCATATCATATACATTTTCTTTACCTTTCTGTTCAATTTATAATTAATTGAATTAATCTGTTTATTTGATTTATTGCTTCTATTACTGCGATGTTGAAATCTAATATTAATTATTATATTCTTTTTCAAATTCATTATTTTGTCTATAAATTTATAAATAGTGGTACTGGACCTTTAACTTTTATATTGATATAAAAATTAACAAGGCCTGGACTTGTGATTTTAGGATAATAGGAAAGTATTGAATGCTTCCTGTACCAATGCAAGTCAGCATTTTCTTTGCAACTTGTAGTCTTAGAGAATTTTTTTTAAAGCTGTTGGTTTTCCGTTATTCTGGAAAAAAGACCATGATGTCAAAATGATTTAAAAATAAATTGAATTTAAGTGAGGGAATACCGTGCAGAGAGTCACCAGCTTCCCTATCTCCTCTGGAATTATCTGGCTCCAATAGTCAGATATAGATCAGAATGACTGGAAATGACCCTGGTTGCAGTTTTTCTCAGGTCTTCATTTGACTAAGACATTGCCCAAACAGTGTTTAAGAATAGGTAAGAATGAGGCAAAAATAAATAAATAAATAACCTCATTAACCTTTATAAGTTTTTCTATTGCTATAGAAATTAACAGGGCCAGGGACTGTGATAACAGTATTGTAAGAAATTGTCAGATGCTCCTTCTACCAATACAAGTAAGCATCTTCTCCTCAATTTATAATCTCAGAACATTTTCTAGAGTACCGAGCATTGCATAACCAGTGAATGTCGTAAGTGATCTTTAAAACCAGGTCTCTCTAGCTTTAGGATTGGTTCTCTCTATTTCATCAAACTACTTCTCTATTACATTGTTATTGAAATTATTTAAATATTTGTCTACTTTGTTTTTTTTTTTTTTTTTTATTTGTATCCTTAGTTCCCTTTTTAGGGACTGGAACTATGATTTCATTGTTATAATGAAGAAACTCCTAATGAGGAAAATCCTTTTATCTGTATAGGTCAGCAATTAACCTGCAACTTACCTTCTGGCCGAGATGGCTGAGTATCAGGAAAAAGTCCACCCAAGTTCCAGCCTATATTTCTTATAAAAAAGATTTAGAAAATATACCAGACTAAGTCCTAATCTGGAATTTGAAGGAAAAAATCACAGGGAATCATTCTTCTAACTCAGATAATCAAAAGAAGAGAGATCTGAGGAGATTGGTTTAGAGCCAAGAATAGCCACTCAGTGCTGTAGCAAAAAGATAGCATGAGGTTCTGACTATAGATGTTTACCAGTGCAAGAAGACCTCTGAGATCCACACAGAAGAATGTAATACTACAGATGGAGCATGAACAGGTGTCGATGGGCAACTCACTCAACCATTACTCAGTTCCAGGTCCAGATCTAGGGAGCTAGGAGGAGGAGACTTGTATCTGGGAGTGGTTGTCCCTGATACCCCAGAAAAACATAATATCCAATATCCTGAAAAAGTACCAGAAAAAAAAAAAAACAGTAAGACCCAAGAGGACACAGGAGCAGCCCAAATTTTTCTCTTCAGAATCAATCTGGCCTTTATATAAAAGGGTAATGAATATGAAATATAATACACTAGAATATCAAAAATATAGGTTTATCTAGAAAAAACCTGAGTATAATCCTATGGGAGAGGATAGAAGAAATAAATGTTAATGAATTAGAGGAGCTTCAAGTGTTCCAAATGAAAAGATCAAGAATAAAGTTGTATAAAGAAGGGGAAAGGAGACAAACATTTATTTAGTGTCTAATATATGCCAAACACTGAACTAAGCACTTTGTTTTTTATACATACTATCTCATTTAGTCCTCACAACAACTTTACAAGATGAGTGCTATTACTATTCTCATTTTACATTGAAATATAGAGAGTAAAATACAAAAAAAAAAAAAAAAAAAAACACGTCAATAAAAACAAAGTCTAGAAAACATAAGGGGCTAAAAAAAGATAAACTCTTTACTTTTCAAGGTGGAGACATGATACATGGCCTTTCTCTACACTGCCATCAGCAGGCCCTCCTCACTTCACACCTTAATTATTGCAATAGCTGATAGGTCTACTTACTTCAAATTTCTCCCTGCTCCAAATCATTCTCCATTCAGCCACCAGTGATATTTCTAAAGCCTCAGTTTGATTGTCACTTCTCTACTCAATAAACTCCCGTGTCTCCCTACTGCCTCCAGGATCAAATACAAAATAATGTTTGTCATTCAAAGCCCTTTATAACTTATGCCCTCTTACCTCTGCAATCTTCTTATACCTTACTCCCTGACACATATTTTTTGATCCAATGGCACTGGCCTCCTGACTTACAAACAAAAAACTCCATATCTCAGCTCAAACATTTTCTCTGGCTGTCCCCCATTCCTGTAATACTCTCTTTCTTATCTCCACCCACTGATTTCCCTGGTGTCTTTTATGTTTCATCTAAAATTCCATATCTTACTAGAAGCTTTTTCCAACTCCTGGTGATTTTTTTACCTCCTATTTATTAATTATTTCTGTGTGTGTATGTGTATGTGTGTGTGTGTGTGTGTGTCTGTGTACAATGTTTATGTGTTTGTTTACATGTTGTCGACCCGCTAAACTCCTTAAAAGAGCAGGGACTGAATTTTGCCTCTTTTTGCATTTCCAAATCTTAGCACTTTGCCCATCACATATTGGGTGGTTAATAAATATTTTATTAATGATTGATTGACATGTGTCCCTTCAGAACTCTATTATCACCAGAAGTCAGAGTTAAGTATAATAAAACAAAGGATATGAAAGTGGACTTGTTCAATTTTAATGACCTTAAATTAAGACAAGTAAAAGAAATGTAAAGGAATATACTGGAGTGAGGGGAGGGAGGATTTATCTCACAAAATTGGAATGCACAAGTAGAAGTCTATACACCAAAGACAGTAGAATATATTTGAGCATCAGTTTCATCTAAACTGGCCAAAGAATGGAAAAATATAACATGCATATACATAAGCACAGGATTGGGTGCAGAAATACATGCCATTCAACAGGAAAACAAGAGTGAAAGGAGAGAAGAGAAAGGTAATAAAAGGAAGAGATTCGTTCTAAAATAGACTCACTAAGTGTGAGGCAGGATTTTGAAGAGAGATTTAAAAAGAAAGAGAAAGAAGGATAAAAGCCTATGTTTCTATATAGGAAAGAGAAAAAACTGATAAATAAAAGTACATATAATAGTACCTAAATATTTGTGTCTAATGTTAGCCATCCTTAGGATGGCACAGGGAGGGAGAAAGAAAAAAAATAAAAAGTGGACAGCAGAGAACAAAAGAAAACTTAAAATGAAGCACAGAAAACCAGAGTAGCCTTAAAAGTAAAGTGTAGGACCTATTATGTAGTTTTTTTCTAAAAAAGTAAACAACGTGAAATGTAAATGAAATTTTATATTAAAACCTCATTTTATGTTGTGCTGTGTATATGGAAATGAGTTTGGGTTTTTTGTTTTGTTTAGTTTTGTTTGGAAATATTTTTTGATCTTTTAATATTTAAGTTAAAACTGAATAAAATTCTTTTTAAAAAATTAATTGGAGGCTAAATAATTTAACCCTAAATAATTTAAGTCAAAGAAAAAAAAATCAATGATTTAATTAAGGATAATGATAATAATGAGATAACACACCAAAATTTTAGAATTGGAGACAAAATAGTCTGTAGGAAAATTTTATATCTGTAACTCTTTTAACAATAAAGAGACAAAATAGATTAATTAATTTGGCAACTAAAAAATGCATAATTAAACATCAAAATAGAAATAATTAAAATCAAGGAAGATACTGAAAAAAACTGAATTCATAAATAAAACTATGAGCTTTTTTTTTGATGAAACAGATAAATCAACTATTTTAAAGCTGGAAGAAAAACCAAATAACCATTATTTTGTAAAATGAACAGATGTCAATTTACCCCCAAAAAAGAAAAATTAAAAATTGAGAAAATATTTTCCCAATTATGTGTCAAAAAACTGATATTCTAAATGAAATGGATGAATATTTTGAAAAATACAAAACACGCAGATCAACAGAACAAGAAATAAAATTTAAATTATGCAAATTCAGAAAAATGAAAATGGACAAGCTCCACCTAAAAGTTCTCAGGAAGGATACTGATTTACAAGTGAATTCTATCAAATTATTAAAGAATAATTAATTCTACAGAGAGGCTTGGAGAGACTTATATAAACTGATGCTGAGTGAAATGAGCAGAACCAGGAGATCATTATACACTTCAACAACAATACTGTATGAGCATGTACTCTGATGGAAGTGGATATCTTCAACATAGAGAAGATCTAATTCAGTTCCAGTTGATCAAAGATGGGCAGAAACAGCTACACCCAGAGAAGGAACGCTGGGAATTGAGTGTAAACTGCTTGCACTATTATCATTCTACCCAGGTTACTTTTACCTTTGGAATCCAATTCTTAGAATGCAATAAGAAATTTGGTTTTACACACATACATATCTAGGATATACTGTAACACATTTAATATGTATGGGATTGCCTGTCATCTGGGAAGGAGGAAGGGGGAAATTTGGAGAGGAAGTGAATACAAGGTATAATGTTGTAAAAAAAAAAAAATTACCCACGCATATGTACTGTCAAAAAAAAAATTTTAAATTATAGTTATAAAATTAATTTTAAAAAAATTTTAAAGAATAATTAATTCTAATATTACAAAAGCTGTTCAAAGAAATTAGGAAAATAAAGGATCTTATCTAATTCCTTCTATGATATAAATATAATTTTAATAAACTAAACTAAAGAAAAATATAGACCAATATCTAATGAATACTGATGCAATTATATTAAATAAAATATTAGCAGTTGAGGAGCCTATTAAATCAGTGGGTTGATCACTAGGTCTAGAGTCAAAAAGACCTGAGTTCAAAACTAAAATCAGACTCTCACTACTGTGTAATTTATAATTACTACTACTATTTAACATAGTGCTAGAGTATTAGCTGTAACTATAAGATAATTGAGGACATAGATATAGTCAAAGAGGAAACAAAATTCTTACTCTTTTCATATCATGTGATGGTTTACTTAGACAATCCTCAAAAGTCAACTAAAAAAAGAACTTTTTGAAAATATTAACAATTGAAGTAAAGTTGCAACACACACAAAAAAAAATTGTGACAAATCATCAGCATGTCTATATATTACCAACAGTATCCACCAAGAAGCAGATGGAAAAGGAAATTCCATTTAATATAAAATATAAAATATTTGAGAATTTACCTTCCAAGATATACACCGAAACTATATAAACACAATAATAAAAGTTTATACAAATAAAAACAAACCTAGATAATTAAAGAAATATTAATTGTCATAGATAAGCTGATCCAGAATAATAAAAAGTGACAACAAAATTCATCTGGAGTAAGGGATGAAAATGGAGTGGGAAGGAAGAGGCAAAATAATACCAGATCTCAAACTATATTAAGTAATTTTCCATTAACAACAGTATGGTGCTGAAAAAATAGGTTGATCAGTAGAAAAGACTTATGTACTATATTGTACACAATATATAGAAATAACAAATGTTGCCTACTGTTTGATGAATACAAAGATTCCAGCTTTGGGACAAGAACTCACTATTAAATAAAAACTCTTGGGAAAGCTAGAAAGCATTCTGGAAGAAAGTTGTTCTTGATCAAAGTTGTTATAGAGCCAATGTAATAGGTATTAGGTGGTATCTTGGAATTGTTTTAATTTTAATTTCTCTAATTACTAATTATTTAGAGCATTTTAATATGATTACTGAGGGATTTGATTTGTTTTTATGAAAACTGTTTGTAACATTTGGCCTTTTATCAATTGAGGAATGGCTCATTTTTTTAAAATAAATCTGGCTCAGTTCCCTATATATTTGAGAAGTAAGTTCCTTGGGCAGAGATATTTGCTGTAAAATTATTTTTCCCATTTCTTGCCTATCTTGCAATTTTTGCTGTATTGCTTTTGTTTGTCAAAAACTACTTTCTGCTTTCCAGTTTTCCCATTTTTTTTTGCTGAATATTCAGTGAAATTTTGCCACAAAATCTTAGATATGTGAGTTTATCAGAAACTTGATTACTATAATCATTTACAATTGTGTACATTAATCTATTCCGTTGATCAACAACTGTATTTCTTATTAAGTAACTGATTGTTTTGTTTATTACCACTTGGTAATATAGTTTAAAATCTGTTATTTCTAGAATACCTTCTTTCACTATTCACCCCATCATTTAATTCCCTTGTAAACAATTCCCTTTGTTCTTCCAGATGAATTATGTTGAATTTTTTAGCTCTATAAAATAATTAATTTGTAGTTTAAATTATATAACACAGAACAAATAAATTAATTTATATAGAATTTTCATTTTTATTATGTTGGCTAAGTCTATCTATAAGCAATTAATATTTCTCCAATTATTTAAATGTCTATTTGTAATTGTGTTTATATAGTTCCTATATGTCTTGGCAAATAGACTACAAAGTGTTTTATAATGTCTGAATTTATTTTAAATAAAAATTCTACTTCTATCTCTTCCTGATGGGTTTTGTTTATAATACATAAAAAGCTGATAATTCATATGGACTTTTTAAAAATATCTTTCAACTTTGCAAATGCTAATTATTTCAACAGTTTTTTTAAGTTTACTCTCTTGGGTTTTCTAAGTATGCCAATATATGATTTTCAAAGATTAATACCTTTATTTCCTTATAGCCTGTTCTTACTCCTTCAATTTCTTTTTCTTGTCTTATTGTATTAGGTAGCATTTCTAGTATATTTCTAGTACAATACTGAATAAAAGTGATAATAATGGACATCCTTGCTTTATTCTTATCTTATTGTGAAGCTTTCTAATTTGTTCCCATTACTGGGAATTCTTGTTCTTTGTTTTTGACAGATATTATTTATAGGTCTTATTACTAAAACACATTTCTAAAACATATTAAATCAGATTTATATAAGTAAAAGGCATTCTTCAACTGCTAAATAGTCAAAGGATATGAACTTTCAGAGAAAGAAAATCAATCAATAGATATTTTAAAATAGGCTCCAAATTAGTATGGTCAAACTCAAATAGAAATAGGATCCACTACACCATACATAAAAATCCTTCTATGAAAAAATATTGTATATTGTATTAAAAAAATTGTATAATTTGTGTATATTGTATAAAGAAAAAATCATATATTAACATTATCCATGTCTTATTATATATTTATTTATTTATACTTTGATTTGGTTCAAGTTGTACTATAGAATTTTGTAGGCTTCAATGTGGCCTTCAATCAGAGTTTTTGAAACCTCTGCTTAAATCATTAATACTTAGAGAGATGCACATTAAAACAACTCTTATTTTTCACTTTATACCCATCAATTTGTTAATGTTAAATAATAAATGCTCAAAAGGTTATAGAAAAACAGGCACATTAACACACCGTTGGTAAATTCTGGAAAGCAGTTTCAATTATTTCAAAATGTTATTAAACTGTGCTTCCTTTTGGCCTAAGTGATATACCATTATTTGATACCCCTGAGGACCAAATAAGATGAAAAGAAATCATTTGTACAAAAATATTTAAAGAAGTTCTTTTTCTTGTGGCAAAGAGTTGAAAACTGAGAGAGTGACATCATTTGGGGAATGAATAAAGAAGTATAATATATAAATGTGATGAAATACTATTATACTTTAAGAAATTATTAAAGGGATGGTTTCAGAGGAACCTAGCAAGACTTGTATGAACAGATGCAAAATTAAGTAAGTAGAATGAGGAGAAAATTTTCTACAATAAAAACATTATAAAGATAATCATAGGAAGGATTTAGGAATTCAGACAATGACCAGTCATCATTTCAGAGGATTAATGACAAAATACAGGACATTACCAATCAAGGAATTTGTTTCACTTGTTGATACATATGTGTCACAGAGGTTTCATTTACTTTTTCAATGCAAGGTAATGGTAGGGGGAAAGGATTTTCATAATTTAAAAAAATAATAATCTTAAATTTCTTTAGTTGCCAAAAAGTTAGGTGATTTGTCATGATCACATGACCAGCATTTGTCAAAGATGCAATTTGAACAAAGACTGGCTTTTTATCTACTATGCCACACATTCATATTCACTGACATAATCATATAAAGTTTACTCAATTGAAGCTTTCTTCAAATTTTCAAACCTTACAATATTTGCATGTCAAAAATGCTTTAAAATTACTCTATTTTTCTATATATTCTTTACATCTGTTTTTTAAAATGCTTAGCCATAAATGTAAATTTGGAATAGCTTTCTAGTGAATTTTATCCAAAAAATTAAAAAGATCCTCATGTATTTTCTACACATTTTAGCTATATGTAAAACTCATCTCCTTGTCACCATAGTTTCAAATTTTGACAATAATATTTCTAGGTTAGTTAAATTTAGCGATGATTCTTGTTGGCATGCTAAAAATTCTGTCATTTTAGCCATCTGTCCTCTTTTTCAATATTTCTAGAAATTTTTCCGTCACTATTTCTGAAAATATGATGATCACATTTTTCTTTACCATTTTTAGGAAGCCCACTCATTCTTAAATTTTCTTTTTTGTTGTGGTTTTGGCTCTATCCTTGAAGGAGACAAATTCCAATTCTTTTTAAATTATAAAATTTTAGGGAAACTTTTTTCATGTTTCTGGGATTTGGTCTTCAAATGAAATAATTCTGTTTTTTTTTTTTTAATTCATTGTCTTATTTCTCCTCAGATATTTACTTACAATTGTTTCATCACATAGTCTTGCGGGTGGTGGCTGCTGAAGAAGAAAAAAAGGAATCACAAAAGGAAAAGGATAGAAGAAGAAGCTATTTGTATATGTTACATTTTAAAATATTTTTTTCTATAACCAAGTCATTTTTAAAATTTCTCAAAAAATCAAATGTAATTTTCCTTTTCTTTCTCAATTATTTTTTTTTACTTTACAATTCTGATATTTAATAAATATATGGCTTGGGAATTATAGCTAATATTTCTCTATATTAGAGTTCTATATATTTCCTTCACTTATTGAATTTTAATGAAAATAAACTTGAAGAACAAGGATAAGAAAAACTAGTGTTGGTGGAATAAGATCAGAAGAAGCCCTTAAAGAAGTAGCTGGTGTTTGAGTTGAGCTTTGAAGGATCTTAGAGATGCTAAAAGGTAGAAGTGAAAGAAGGAGTATATATAAAAGATAAAGACTGTACAAAAGCATAGAGATAAGGAGATGGAAAGTAACACGTTATGACAACAAAAAAATTCAGATTGGCTTGATTGTAGACTTCATGAAGGAAAGGAGTTTTCAATAAGCTGTTTCAGGAAAAAAAATTAAGCCTTGGAGCTTATTTTAGTATAGAATTCTTATTGTGACATATTTTTTCTTAGTTTTTATTGTGTTGCCAATTAGACATGGCAGTGGCTACAAGCTACAAGCTTGGTAAAAGTGTATTAGATGGGAGTTTTGGCTGAGATTGAAAAATGTTTAGGGAGAAGTGATCTCAGTGCCTTTGGAGCTGGAGAAAAACTCCAATTTGAAGAGAAAGGACTAAATTGATAATAAAGGATGTGGACAGTCTTCCTGGTTGTCTAAATATCTTTCGTGCCTGAAACTATGAAAGGATTGTCAGCTTACTCACTTCTAAAATGTGGAACTTTAGTGATAGAAACCTACATAGCCCCATCATTGTCAGATATCAGCATCCAGAATCTTAAAATTAGCTTTACAGCTAGAGAAATATTAAGGTTATGATAATGGGCGGATAGTCTGGTGGTTGCTGAATTGTGGAGGTGTGGTTGTGAATTACTATGGTCTAATTCAAATGTGGGAAAATAAGAGACAGAAATAGAAACCAGGTACAGGTTAGGAGAAGCCCCATAGTAGCCCCAGAGTCGGAAGGGCTCTAAGGTCAAAGATTTAGGGCATCTAAGATCAAGAATTGGAAGACAAGATTTCCCTTAAGTAGTCTCAGTCTTCCTATATCTTTTTGCTCATTTCCCATCCAACAGTGCACTTTTAGACTTCTCCATAATGCCTCTGAGCCAGGGGCTGTCTTTCTTTTTTATATTTCAGTATTATCTTTTATAAAGCAGAGTCAGTAAAGATGTGAAGATACAAAGCTATTTCAAGGAAGTAAGAGGGGAGCCTAAGTGATAAGGCAGTATGAACAGCAAGTAGAGACCATTCTATCTAATCGTTTGATAAGACGAGAAGTAAGATGGTAGTGTGATTATTGCATTACAGGAAGGGTATTTTACTTTACATTGGGGAACATCTTTGTATATTTATAGTAAACAGGAGAGAAGTGCCAGTTGAGAGGGAGAGATTTAATCCAGAAGACACAGAAGGAAAGATTAATAAAGGATGTCCTTGAAATAAATTGATATTTAGCATATCAAATATCATATCATATCAAATAAATGAATGGGATTGAATGCATATGAGTACAGGGATTATTTGTGAAAAGAATATCTGCCTATACATCAGAAAGAGGTGAAAAAAGAAAAGGAGATCAAAAAGAGGTATGATTTTCTCAGTAAAATAGGAGGCAAATATACTAATATTTAGGACAGGGGTAAAATAAGAAAAATTTTAAACTTTGGGAGTTTTAGAAATGATACTTTGGACAATATAATAAAGAATTTATAGGCATAGGTTTTCTGAGTCACAGTGAAGGTTCAGCTAAAGTTTTATAACATCAACATACAATGAACAAAATCAGCTATTTTGTGACATTATTTAGTGATGCTGAGCATTCTGGAAGTTAATAATAATGGTTTTACACAGTTGGGAATTGCTATACTGAAAATAGTAGCAAGTCAAGAGGACAAGGGATTTTAAAGTAATGATAAATATATCTTTATTACAATCTGAGTTGTAAGGAAATAATAAAGAATTAAAGTAGTAGTGATAGGCTGACAGAAACAAGAGAGCTTAAGGACCTGAAAATCATGATAAGGTTAAAGACTAGGTTGAGAATAAGTTAAGGAAAAGAAGATTATGGACTGTGGAATATTGAGGAAAGAAGATTGAAAGAAAATCTCAGCATCTAAAATTTGAAGTATGTTTTAATAATAATAATAATTGTCATTATTATTATTATTGTATTTATATAGTATACTAAAATTTGTAAAATACTACAAATATGATCTAATTTTATCAAATAATGGTATAATCTAGGATGTGGTTACATTTCTGTATGTAATGAAGTGGAATTCATTAAATATTAAATATAAGATTCTAGATTATGTAAGCAACAAAATGACAAACTGGACATTTTATCTGATTCCCAAGACCTCTCAAATCTATGCAAAAGAGAAATGATTCACCAAAGATAAAGCAACTTCAACTGTCTCTATGGTCTATGGAACTTAGAATTTTTTTAAAAAGGTTAAAAATAAAATAGAAACTCTTGCTCACTGATCCTTCTTCAAACATAATGCTACCAATAGCAAGGTTGCATTAGCAAATCCAAGGACACAATACAGACTTACATTGAGACCCAATCCTTCACTCTTGTTCCCCTTCCCTCTTTTCAGTGCCATGGAGACCTCAGTTTCAGGCTGCAAATTTTCCTTGGGCCTTAATAGCCATTATGGCCACAGCTCTTCAGGAACAAAGCTTGACAGGGACAGCAACTTAGAAGCACCTGCTCTGCAAAGCTCTGCACTGCTTATACTAGGAAAAACAGACTCTGAACTACTAGTGCCAAACCAGAAAATTGAGGAATAGAGGGAGTGGAAAAGGTCACCAGGACAAGAAACCATGAGTGTGAGGAGCTGTGTGGCACTTCACCAAGCTTGCGATAAAAAGATCCAAATAGGGCCAGTTCTGTACATTCAAAAGTGAGTTAGGGCAAATATCTACACTGGTAAACTTCTAATTGAAGTGAGGTGGGTAAGGAGATAGAAAGCTAAGATGCTTTGAGATCCAGCCACATAGAAAAGCATAATCAGTGAAGAAGGAATAAAGAAATGAGAATAAGGAATATAAACACGGGAAGAGCTGAAAGTACTAAATATTTTAGGAAGAATAAAATTCAAAGCCTTTAACACAAACAGATAAATCAACAGAAAAAAAACCTGAAGTAAATAAGGCCTCTGAAGCTAATAAATGAATTTCAAGCATATATGGATAAATACTGCAAAATAAAAGGAAATGAGTCAACATGTGATGAGACAGACGACCCTACAAAATTAAAGGAGAGTATGGAATAAGAAAACATTGCTCCTGAGTAGTTTAAAAGAGAAAGGAGAATTATGAGAACAGAATGCATGTCGAGTTCAGCCAAAAATTTAAATTTAAATTTTAAAAAGTGAGCAGAATAAAAAAAACTGAATCTGTAATGGCAAGCCTCACCTAAATAACAAGAGAGAGAACATTAATTGAGAATGTAAATACACAGAAGTGAAGGACAACTTAAAAGGACAACAAAAACAAACAAATGATAGCGTTAAAATATGCTATGCTAGCAAAATATACTGATCTCAAAGACAGGATGTGTAAAGAATCATAGGTGTCTCAGAAGGCAGAGAGAAGAGAAAAAACTTTAACACAATAATGAAGGAAATAATTGAAGAGAACTGCCCAGAACTTCTGAATATAGAAAATGAAATCCATGTGAAAGAACTCACAAATCATTTCCAGAATATTAAAGTTGATAAATGTGATCTGAATATACATGTGAGGGAAGAAGGAACAATGAATTCCAACTCACCCAAAAGATCATCCATTGAATAGAGTCATCAGAGACATGGCATCTTTGGAAATAGCCAGGTTTTCAGTTAATCCTAGGAGGTAGGAGAACCACTTAAGGAATTTGTTTATAGAAAAGTCAGAATTCCAAATAGTATATTGAAAAAGGCTAATTAATCAAGATGCACGGGGAAGATAGAGAGAAGGCTAAAGAAGATGGAAAAGAATGTCTAAAAGGTAGTACATATTTAGATGATACTTACATAGACCAATAATTAAGGATAAATGGTATTTGGAAAGCAGATTAGAAGGGTATAGCAGCCATAAGGAAGGGGAAATAATCAGACCATTTACAGTTTGTTGAAATGAAATGATAGTGTACTGGTAATGACTGATAGTAGCAGCATCCCAGATGGTTCCAGGTTCCTTTCAGGGCCTTTGAAATGGGGAGAACTGAAACTTTCTCAATCTATTGGTATTGACATTGAGATAAATTTAAGTCTTTGAATTATAATATTGTCCATTAATCTTCCTCCAGTCCTGAATTCTTGCCTTTCCAAGAGCAAACAAAGCTAAGGGATGTTCTCAGGCCCTTTGTATGTATAGAAACTTTTACACGCAATTAAAATGAATATATGATCTGAAAACAAGATTAAATGATTTGGAGCTATAGTATGATTATTTGAACCTTAATTTCCTCATTTTTAAAATGTGTGGTTGAAACAGATCATCTTCAAAGTCATTTCCAGATTCTGTCTTTTGAGACCTAATTTTTAAACTATATATTCTGATATTTTTGGATTTATGTCTCTTTCATTTACAAATACATTCCTCTTCCTTCCACTACTCATTGAACTATCCCTTCTAATAGAGAGGGGAAAAAGGCATTTCTGAGAAAGTAAAGCATCAATTGAGTAAGTGTGACATTTCATATCCTTAGTAGTTCACCTCTACAAGGAAGAAAGGGGTCATATTTTCTCTAGGAATGAGCTTTGTCATTAACATTACATAGTGCTTAGTTTAGAATTGTGTTCTTTCCCTTTATGCAGTTACAGTCATTGCATGCATTATTTTCCTAGTTCTTAATTCCCTCTGCATCTATTCACATGATTCTTCAAGAACTGATAGAAATAAAAGGGATATTTATTGGATACTGATGAGAGAATCTGGTGGACCCTCAGGCAATAACAGAAATTGGCCTAACTGATTCTGAATCCCTCTTAGGACCAATGTGTTTTCTTGAACTCAAAGCTCACTCCTGAATTTTTTTTAAAGCCATGGAAACAGGGGACATTACCCACTGATTACACTGAGTAGTTTTATGGCTGTAATCTTCAAGAAACTCTGAAGTGATGAAAGTCACTATTGAAATCAATGTCATACCAGTTTTAATTCTGACAGTTTCTTTTTTTGTTGTTTGTGATGGGAACAATATCCTAATCTATCTCTAACACAAGTTAGGCTTGTTTTTTTTTCTATTGTTAATATTGTCATCAAGACTTGGTTGGCACAGAGGAATTAAAGGTTCAGCCTATCAATATCATTTCTACCTTTCTTGAGCAAAATAACAGAAGAGTTCCAGGCCCCTCTGTGATGCTGAATCAAATTGTGACTGTTGAATCATTTTAGTCATGTCTGACTCTTCATGGTCCCATTTAGGACTTTCTTGGCAGAGATACTGGAGTGGTTTGCCATTTCCTTCTCCAGCTCATTTTACAGATCAGAAAACTGAGGCAAACAGGGTAAAGTGACTTACCCAGGGTGACATGACATAGCTAGTAATATCTGAAGCCAGATTTTAAGTCAATATGAGTCTTCCTGAGTCCAAGTCTGGAACTAGCCATTATATTACCAAATACTTGTACTAGGACTAAGTAATTCTTTTTTAACTTTTTTAACAGCTAAATGATCTCTAAATATCTCATTTATTCCTATAACAAACTTGAATTAAGAGAGGACTTAGCCTGAGTCAGGTCCAGCACAAAAAAACAAAAACAAAACAAAACAAAACCCAATCGATGTAATTGTACAAGATTGAAAAATAATAAACTTGTTGAAGTGGAGGTTGGAGAGAGCAGATAAAGGAGATCCTAGATTAGTCTTTATATTTCTAGTGGTGCTTTTCATTATGCCTCTAAAGGGGATGGCTGCTAACTGTGAGACACCTCCCACTCCTGGGATATTAGAAAATAAATTGCCTGTAGCCATTTGGCTAGGAGGGCTCAATATAAATGTACTCGCCATCTTAAAGAATTGTACCTTAAAGATAATCTTTTAGGCCCCTCAGATATTATCTCTCTGGGACTTCCAGTTTGGTGATTTAAACCTCTTCTCAATTCTATTAAAATCTCTTCAACTCAGTTTACCTACAAAGCAGCCAAATGGAATTGAATTGGGAGAGGAAGATTTGAAAGTGATTTTACCCCCATCAGTAAAAAATAAAATAAAAAGACAAACCTTAAAGGCTGAGATGTGCTCTCCCCTTGCTAAGACTCCAGGTCTTTTACTGCTATTACTTATCACCCAATTGCCTCAGAAGGGGTATCCTGAAAGAAAATTCCTCCCAGATTGAAGAAAATGTGAATTGGAAAAGAACTGTTTGGCTTCCAATGACTTTTTGGAAATGACAGCAAGCTGAATAAGCAGTCCTGTCTTATAATTGCATTCAAACATAGCCAAGCAATTGACGGATGGCACAGGGGGTATTAACAATAAAAGAATGCAAGCCAGTGCAGATTCTGAGAATTTTAGAGTCATTTAGCAGCTGTGCTGAAGAAATTATTTGTTTTCTGTGTTTGCTTGTTTTAAATTTGTGAGAAGCCAATGAAAAATTTATTATATGACCTTTGTTGGTTTTTGATACAAACCCTTTGGGAATCACAAAAAGAGTTACTGTGGATATTTTATATATATGGGACTTGTTCTTCTTCCTTTGATCTCTCTTTTGAGTATAAGCCTAACCGGTCAAAAAAAAAAAAAAAAAGTTTTTTGTGGTGGCAAAAAAAAAAAAAAAAAAAAAAAAAAAAAAAAAGGAAACCAAGGAAGTGCCCATCAGTTGAAGAATAGCTGACTATGTCATGGTATATGAATGTGATGTAATACTATTGTGTCATAAGAAATGAAGAAATAAATTATTTCAAAAAGACATGGAAAATTTTCTATGAATTGATGCAAAGTGAGGTAAGCCAAATGAGAAGAACAATTTACATTATAAAGTTGTTACAGAGTAGAATGCTGGGCCTTGTGTCTGAATGGAAGACTGATCTTTGTGAGTTCAAAACTCATCTCAGACATTTACTAGTTGTGGGATCCTAGACGAGTAACTTAACCCTGTTTGCCTCAGTTTCTTATCTATAAAATGAGCTGGAGAAGGAAATGGCAGACGAGTCTCTTTCCCAAGAAAATACCAAATGAGGTCACAGAGAGTTGGACACGATTGAAAAACAACTGAACAACATCAGTATTATAAAAATGAACAATTTTGGAAACTTTTGTAAACTGATGAAGAAAAAAATGAACAGAACTAGGAAAACAATTGATATAGTGAAAATACTATAAAAACAAAAAACAAATATCTTTGAAAACTATAAAAACTATCATCAAAACAATGATCATTCATAATTCCAGAAGACCAGTGATTAAAACATGCCTCCGCACTGAAGAGAATTGATTAGTTTAGAATGCAGAATATTTGCGCTTCAGGTATGAATTGTTGCATGCACTAGTATTATTAGTCTAGTGTTTTTTAAATTTTAATAATTAGTTTTATTAGACTCATTAGCATTATTAGTTCTAACTAATTTGGTGATTTAAGCCTCTCAGTTATGCTGAGTATCATTAGTCTTAACTATTTTACTTTGTCAGAAAAGGCCTCTCACTAAATGAGAGTGATCTGTAAATGTGTATAAATCTATAAATGTAATATCAAAACAAAAGGCATCAACAAAACCTTTTAAAGAGAAAAAAATTTAAAAACTTTCTACATAATTAGAAATTAGAGGTTTGTTTAAATTATAAGGATACAATAACAATGGAGAAAGAGTTTGACAGATTACAAATTCTGTTTGACATTTCAAAAAACATTTCATTACCAGTGAGTGCCCTAAAATATTTTTCCATATTTATGCTATAAAATGCATCTACTTAAATATGCATCAGAACTCTATAATTATACTATTATAACTACAATGGCTTAGTAAATAAAAATCACTTTTCCTTTTGGCTTGAAGTATTCCAAAAGCCTTGGAATAGATTAAGTTTTTAGTAAAGAGAAGGAACTAAATTGAAGTAAGACAGCCAGAGATATACTTACCTATAGAAAGTTTTTAAAATAAGTCTTTTTAAAAATCAAATAAATTATTCTTAACTTTTTACTTTAAAAAATTAGAGGAGTCAAATTGAAACATCAATGCTTATTTCTCTTCAGTATCCAAGACATTTCTGAAATTGGATATATGGATAATTGTGCCGATTGCACCCTAATTGATTTGCTGAGAACAAGCAAGGGTACTGCATCAGTTTAAAAAGTTTCTACTTTCACCCTTGAAATGTGAACTGTGGGTTATAATTACTTCTCTCTTAGAGCTTTCAGAGCTAAGAGCCCAGGTATTCTTATCAACTCTCATGATTGTGCCAACCTGAGCTGGACATTCCAATTTTTGGTGGTAAATCTTAAATTTGAAATGTCAAAATGTCTTAGATACCTCAATAGAGATTTCTTGAGAACAGAAGTAATTTCTTGCATTAGAGAGGATGATCACTGACTGAAAAGCAAACCCATGCTTTTAGAATTGCTTTTCTGTCTGATGTTATAATTTCTAATTTCATCAACTGTAGTAGAACAGCCAGATATTACAAGAGTCTGAGCCCTGTATTAGCAATACCCATGCTCATGCTGAGCAGAGGAAGGCAATATTAGGGCTGATCTGCAGCAACCTTCTATATAGTTTGACAGATTCAGGCCTGCCTAAGCAGGGTGCTGTTAGGTCCCAACCATTGAAGCCCAATGGTGCCCAAGACTATGTCAATAGTCTGCCCTAATTTAGGGCAAAAGAGCTCAGGAAAACCGGTGCCCTGGATTATGAGCAATAGGCAGAGATGGGAAGAGAAAGGAGGGATAGGCCCATTGTAGGCCATTGGTTACTATAATGTCATAGTGATTGGCTCTTCCACATTGCCGTACGTACAAAACAGTGATATTTTTGAACTCCTCTTTCAAAGGGCTGGGAGTACCAAAGTGGTTGGAAGGAATCGTGCTTTGTTATAAGGGAAAAATGAAAGCATCTCACTGGCCCCCACAGAAGAAGGGGGACAATCCTTTAAAGGGATCCCATGGGATAAAAACTTTCACTACCATCACTGCCCCATAGAGGGAGAGGTTCTTGGTTGAGGGGTTAGGCAACATTAAGTTGGGTGTTGTACAAGTTGGGGGTATATAATGGTACAATATTCCCTTTAGTGTCATGAGTATCAAAGATTATAAAGTAACATTATCTTTGATTTATCCCTGATGTTCCCAATAATGCTCTTTTTTGTAGTCATCTTTTTACATTGAAAGACTGGCTTTGAATTGTGGACATTTGCATCACCCCCCACATGGAGCTTATTATTTAGACCTGGGGACCAAATATGCTGGGAATTTCCCAACTTCAATCACTATGTTTCAGAGCTACTATGCTATTTTTTTTAAATTTTTGCTATATTTCTGTTTTAGTTTTTTCTATTCTTACTTTTGTAGAGCCATTTCTGTCATGTCTGATTCTTTGGGAGTTGGGATTTTCCTGGCCAAACAAACCAAAAAAAAAAAAAAAACCAAAAACAAAAACAAAACAAAACAAAACAAAACAAAACAAAAACCACTGGAGTGGTTTGTCATTTTTTTTCTCCAATTCTTTTTACATATGAAGAAACTGAGGCAAATGAGGTTAAGTGATTTGCCCAGATTCCCACAGCCAGTAACTGTCTGGAGCCCACTTTGAACTCAGAAAGATTCACTGTGTCACTTAAATACCTCAGTTCTTTTAGGGATGTTTATATTAGGCTTCTTAAATATAGAGGGTCAGAATTGGCCAGTAAACATCCTAATTAATGGTGCTAAAGTTGTATTAGTGGTGGGGGTCCTCTAGAAGACTTTAAGAAGATCTTACCATCAAGTGACAGAGTGAAATAGAAATGCTATCCTAATCCCAATTCCCAAACAAAATTAGGCTAGTTTATCCTTTAAAGGTATTGAGACATTCTTCCAAACCTGATCCGCTAAGGTTGTTGAAAACACTGCCTCATCTCCTAAGTATAAAATAATCAGAGGGATCACAGTAAAAACCATCTCAGTAGACAGCTAAAACAGCTTGAGGGTAATCAAAGCCTTCAAACTCATTAGTGATTTAGAGGGATGTCTACTCTAAGATAGTGAATGAAGACTTTGTATAATTTACTTAAATCCAATTCATGCACAAGTGATCACCCTGTGATATCACTGATCCTTCTTGAAAAAAAGGACAAACAACGTTAACAAGGAGCTCCAGGCACCTTCTGTTTGAAGAATGACTGGTGAAAAATAATGGGCAAACAGCTCAGACAAAGAAACATCACTCAGCTAAATCAATACAAAATGTTCTCAATATCTATCTTTCTTCAATATCCATTTCCTACTATAATTATGTAAATCTCATTTTGTTCCAATATCAAACTTGAACCACATCAGGCCCAGACTACATCATTTATGGTAACATAGTAAAGTGTCATTCCATAATTTCTTTGACTTCACATTCAAATCATATATCTTTCTCTTGTGTTGATGTCAGTGTTCAAGAATATAATATATTTATTTCTGATTACTGTTTTAATGACATGACATAAATTACAAAGTTACATTTATATTATTGTTATTTTGATATAATTTGGAATAGCATCTATAATTCATTCTTTAACCTGAATGTTATCAAACAAATAATTTTTAGGTCTCCTTGTAGGCATAAATCTTCTGATTTTATTTTTCTTGGGGGGTTTTTTGCATTTATAAAAGGACTTTATAAAAATTTTACTTTTCTGGGTTCATGGGGTCAGGAGGGAAAGAAGGATATTTAATCAGAAAATGTCCCTGGTGTAAAAAAGTCATCATCAATTTAAATTAATAAATAAAAGTCTACTCTTTTCAATTGATCCATATCATTTTTTTTAATTCCAGAGAATTAGACATTTTGGAAAATGTCCCATTTAATTAGGGTAGGAAGAGGGAGAGTTCTGGTCTCTAATTTTGCCATTTATTTTTCTCTGTATAGCTTCCAAAAGCTTATTCCTTATTCTAGTCCAGAATTTCTTTCTTGTTTTTCTTTCTGTCTGACTTAACATAGTTCGTTTCACTACTTTCATTTTATTTTTCTTTATTATTTTTAAAATTCCTTTTGCAGTTGAACTAAGATAAGTGTTCCTTTATAAGTTTAGGTGCTTTATCATTGGGGGACTGAGTCAATATTAATATTCAATTAATAATATATTTAATCATAATTTTACATTAATGCTTTCTCATTGGAATTCAGTTTCTTCCTATATGATCTTTACAATTCCAGATTTTTCTGGAACTCGTTGAAATAGGACACATTTTAATCCATGCTCTCAGCTTAAATGTGTAAACCTTTTTTTTTTTTTGCACCAAATGCATTTTGTAAGCATTATTTTTGTTGTTGTTGAGTTATTTCAGTCAAGTGTGACTTCTCATAATCACATTGGAGTTTTCCTTGGCAAAGATACTGGAGTGCTTTGTCATTTCTTTTTCCAGTGATTATTACAGATGAGGAAACCAAGGTAAACAGGATAAAGTGCCTTGCCCAGGAGCATATAGCAGTTAAGTGTCTGATGCCACATTTAAACTCAGTTCTTCTTGATTCCTGGCCCCGCACTTTATTGTATCATACAGCTACACATATAAGCATTATATATTTGGATTTTTAAAACATCAATTCATTAATGCTTTCTTCTATATATAAAAGAAACTAATCATAAGATGATAGTTCTGGAAATGGAAGTGACTGCAGAGGCCTAGTCATTTTCAATCCTTCCTCCAAACTCCTCATTTTACCAATAAACAAACTGAAGCCTGATAAAGTTAAGTGAAGGTCACACAGGTAGGAAACATCAGAGATAAAATTTGAATACCTCTGAGTTCAGAGTCAAGGCTCATTCCACTTGCTAAATTTTATTTTTCTTCTAATGTGCTGTTGTTTTATCTTTTTGAATTATTTATAAGCTAGAATATGAGCAATATTAAAATAAAATATAATCTTAATTTCACTAACATTAATAATAACTCTTCTTTAATACGCAGACCCATATATTACACTAAAGATAGTTTCCATTTTTAAAACCATTTGTAAATTTTGAAAAGACCTGACATCTTTGCTATCTTTCCACTCTGAGTCATTAGTTAATTTTTTTTATTATTCCCCTTCCCATTTCTTTGCCGTATTCAATTTACGTTTCATTATCTTTCATACCCCCAAATAATTTTTCCTCCCTTCTCTCTTTCTACTATTTGTTTTTCTTGAATCCACTTATATCCAATTATTAATTACATTCAGTTAATGCTATATTATTTTAATAAGTAATAATATTACTAATAATAAGTAATACTAATTCAGTTACATTCAAATACTAATTAAAACAATGCTATTATTTTGATCACCTTTAGTGTTTAATGTTTAACACTAAGATAATTAGCTAACAGAAGCTATGTATAAATAATTGGCGTATATTATACTTTGCTAATGATGTTCCTCTGTTTTTATACTTTTCTTGGTTCCACATATCAAAGTTATGGATCATCTCTTCAATAGAAATTCTGAAATAATCATATTTCATTCACAGAATGTCTCACTTTGCTGGGAAGTGTATTTGAAGATGAAATCACATAGCTTTCTTTTTGATATATCACAGAACATTTTTCCATCATTCATTTCTTCTTAAAAAATCTTATACAATTTAAATGGGCATATTTTAGTATAAATTTTTTATATATGCCTGCTTGAGAAATTGCCTTCTTGTGATTTCAATCTCCAAGCTTGACAATGATACAGTAATGAGTTAAATCTGGGATTTACCCTTGTTTTGCTATTCTATGAATTCTTTCAGTTTTCCATCTTTGAGTTTGTCTAGATCCCATAAGAAATTTTCTATTATTTCCCACATGGAATAGTTAGGATCTCATCTTCATGGTTTGGAGAAGCCTGATAGTTCTTAAATCTTCTGTCCTTCCTCTGGTCTCCAGATCTCTCATCTTTGCTTTAATAAAGTCCAAATATTTTTCCAGTTCCCAGATGTCTAAACTCAATCCTCTGTCTCCTTGGTACAATGTTTCTACCATTCTAAATACAGAAAGTGATTGATTTTCAGCAAGTCCATTGAATCAATGACATTCTTCATAAATGTTCCTGAATTACTGTGTCTCAACATCATCTTTGTTAGATTTTTTAAAAATTATCTTCATGTTTTTAATTTCATCTCATAATATTTTTGATAATTTTATTTCTTTTATTCATTTTTATTGGAAAATTCTGTTCTAGATCTTCAGTTGATAATGTTTAAGTGTGTTTCTCATACTTTCCCTTCTGTTTTTCTGTAATTTTTTTTTCGTTGTCAGGAGTTTTTAAACTTTTTTTAATTCGCTTTGGGATGTTTCTTATATTTTGTTTTTTTCAGAGCATTTTTCTGGCTAGTTTTGAGAGGGATACTGAGAAATTAGAAACTAAACTTTCCTAACAACCTCTCACTCCTCCATCTTCTTTAAAGTCTCAAACTATATTTCTTAACTTTCATTCCAATTAAACCTATTTCCTATTATAACCTATTGATGGATTCTGCTTTTGATTTGTTTTATGTATCCTTTTGTTCTAATATGATAATTCCAAACATAATTAATGTTTAAAATGCTAAATTTTATTTTTTTCACCTTGCTATCCCTTGAAGGGAGTTAATCTTATTCATACATAAATATTTAAACTAAATAATGCACCTAATATTTTTCTTACTTTCAAGTTGCTGGCATATGGCTTGACCTCCTTTTTTCTAAAGATAGACATTTTACTTTGTTATTATTTCAAGTCACGTTTAGATGTCTTTGTGTTATTTTACCAGTCTGGATATAGCTTAATCTTCCTAGTTTTTTAGTGCACTTTCAGAAAATCTCAAAGCCTATTCTTTTTTTTTTCTCTTTTGCCTTTATTATCATATCTTATTTCATAACCTTAATTACTTAGGTAGTAATAGGCATACATGTTTGTGTGCAAGCATGTAAATACACATCAAAGAATCTATTTTGAGTTTTCTGTTGCTAAATTCTTTGAGATATGTGGATCTCTGCATGATATTCTTTTTCTATTAAATAAAATTCTCAGATTTACAAAATAATTCATTCTAATTTCATTGTATTCCTTCTGTCAATCTTTGCCAAGTGTTTTGTACTTCTTGTATTATTGAAAAAAAATTCTATGATATTCTAATATCACATTTTAATAGATTTTTTTTCTTTTTCAACATATTTTTCTCTATAATTTTAAAATTTCATAATTATACAACTCAAGTCATGTTTTCTTCACTAAACTTGTATTCCCATGCCTTTCTGTGGCATGGAGTTCTTGAAGACTACACTAACCCAGCATATGCTCTGATAATAATAATAATAATAAGTGATTATTTTCATTATCATCATAATTTATAAAGCCTATACTAGGTATTAAGTTCTGTTTATAAATTTATCTTATTTGACCCTCACAACAACCCTGTGAGGTAGGTGCTATTATCATTCCAATTTTATACTTGAGAAAATTGAATCAAACAGTACTTAAGTAACTTGTCCAGAGGCACACAGTAAGTTTCTGAGGCTGAGTTTGAACTCAGGTTTTCCTGACTCCAAAACCTTTAGTAGTTCCAAAGTAGCTAGAAATCTCTGTGCATACCCTTTGATCCAGCAATGTTTCTATTGGCCTTACATCCCAAAGAGATATTAAAGGAGGGAATGGGACCCACATGTGCAAAAATATTTGTGGCAGCCCTTTTTGTAGTGGCAAGAAACTGGAAACTGAGTGGGTGCCCATCAATTGGAAAATGGCTGAAAAAGTTATGATATATGAATGTTATAGAATATTATTGTTCTGTAAGAAATGACCAGCAGGATGAATTCAGAGAGGCCTAGAGAGGCTTACATGAACTGATGCTGAGTGAAATGAGCAGAACCAGGAGATCATTATACATGACCACAAAATGATACGATGATGGACGTGGCTCTCTTCAACAATGAGACGATTCAAACCAGTTCCAATTGTTCAGGTGAAGAGAGCCATCTACACCCAGAGAGAGGTCTGTAAGAATTGAATGTGGTTCACAACATAACATTTCCACTCTTTTTGTGGTTGTTTATTTGCATTTTATTTTGCTTCACTTTTTTTCTCTTGCGTGGCACCATAATTGTATAAATATATGCATATATTGGATTTAACATATATTTCTACCATGTTTAACATATGTTAGACACTTGCCATCTAGGGGAAGGCATGAGGGAAAGGGGGGAAATTGGTACACAGGGTTTTGCAAGGGCTAATGTTGTCCATGCATATGTTTTGAAAAATAAAAAGCTTTGATTAAAAAAAAAAAAAGAAAGAAATCTCTGCACATCATATTCTAGGTCTACCATCCAAGGACAATAATCAAAAAACAGTAGTATGGAGCTGAGCACTTCATGTTTTGTCACCAGATGAAAGTTTTTTTGGCCTCAGCAACTAATTAAACAATAAGCTGAGTCATAGAAAAGTAGTGCTCTTCATCAAGAGATGACTCAATAAATCTTGTGTAAACCCTATATGCTTATCCTAAAGATAATATGTAAGCTTTAAGGTCTAGAATAAATGTAAGTGCTATTGGAGTTTTGTATTTTCATCCATGAAATAACTTCCTGGTGTGGAAACTCCTGTCACTGATGCAGATTGGAAACTGGTGTGACTCATAGGAAGAATGGACGACTCAAAGATTTAGTGGCATTAGTCACTAATCACACTAATATGTGTCGGGGTTAAGGATTTCCATCCTAAGTCTTTGTGACTGCAAGGCCAATTTTCTGTCAACCATTCCATGCTGCCTTTGGGATATTATTTTATTAATCTTTATTATTATATCTTCCTTAGTTTTAATTTTTACTAATAGCTCTATATACTAAATAATTATTCTTTTCTATGTGTTTTTAATATTGAATTTGGTACTTATTTTAAATCATTTAATCAGCTTATCTCATTTAATTTATCTTTTGGTACTAAAAAAAATATTTCTAATAGAATCTCAGCATCCATATCTCTTATTTAAGTCTTTGGCCTTTTTTTAACCTCACAATAAATTGCTAATAATTCTTCCTTCCCTTGTAATAAAGAAAAAAGATGTAAATAAAACCAATTAACAATGGCCAATGACCAATTCAGCATTTCTATCAACCTGATCTCAATCTGCACTTCTGAAGTGTTAAATCTTTTTTTTCTAATATGGATACTATCTAGCATGAGCTTTTCATGTGTAGTTTCTTTAAATATGATTTATGAGACAGAGTTGCCTTTCCTATTATATTTTACCTAATCTGGTTCACTTTGAGCAGGCTTATATTTATTATTTTTCTTTATCAAAAACCAGTGAGAAAGAATCTAAGTTTACTGTAGTTAAAATTCTAAGATGGAACTTCCAGCTCATCCCAAAAATGACCAAACATCTTTTGAAGTTCATGTGAAGAATTAGGGAGAGGGAACTGAGGTAGGTTTTGTTTTGTTTGCTTTAGGAAAATGACAGTAGGGAATGGTCACTATATATATAGATTATTAGGTACAATTCAGGCATAAGGAGATCTCACAGACACACCCACAGAATGTAGAGCTAGAATGGCCCATCTCTGGAGGTTGCTCATAGAAAGATGAACCATGAACAGATACTTCTTCAAATGCCCCACAGCTGTATCAGACCTGGGCTTATACAAATAGTCTTCCAGGACTCTTGCTCAAATAAGGGACAAAAGACTCAAAGATCATTCCTGGATAAATGGTTTGGGGGTTTGGGGTTATTTCAGGAATTCTCTCACACCGGAGTTGAATGTTGCTCCGGCCGTCAGAGTTGTTTTTGTTCTAGGCACAGGCTGCCTTTCAGCTCATCCACTTGAATCTGTCCCTTGTATTTTTTTTTCCTGGCTAGAAGTCTGTACTCTTCAGTTTCATGTCAATGTTGGGACACTTCTTTTTAAATTCCATTTTTTCTGTCTCTGACTCTTTTCACTGTAGTTAAAATTCTTTGGCATATAGCTCCATTTTCCAGGCTTTTATTCTATATAGGACTTGAAGTGAATATGCCCTTAATGCTTCCCTCACAAGGCGGTCTGGCACTCACACAGGTTTATATCAACATGTCTTTGCTCATTACTGAGAATTCTGCCATGAATCTAGGTTTGCTTTTTTTTTCTAGTCTTTGACCTTCTTGTCTATCTTGTTGTTATTCAGCCATTTTTAGTTATGTCCAGCTCTTTGTAACCACAATTGTGGTTTTTTTGGCAAAGAAGATGGAGCAGTTTGCCATTTCTTCTATCTCTCATTTCATAGATGTGGAAACTGAGGCAAACAGGGTAAAAGGACTTGCTCAGGCTCACAGAGCTAGTAAGTATCTGAGCCAGATTTGACTCCTGGCCAAATTCCCTATTACCTAGCTACCCACCCTATTTATAATATTTGTCCTTAAAGGGTCAGTTTACTTTTTTGTCAGGGATCTAAAATCATTCCTAGTCAAGGCTGGTGATGGCAAATCATCACCTAGGTAATATTAGCTTCAGTTAAACATTTTGATTGTATACACTCAAGAAATAAAATGTCAGGGGAAAAACATAAACAGCAATTGCAGGTCCATGGTTCACTTTTTTATACCACACAGAATCTCTCAAATGTTCCAGAATCTCTGCAAAATAAAACTGATTGACTGATCTTATGAGATGAATTCAGTATGAATAATCATTGAGGTCAAAGAAACACCAATACGATCTTCACTTGAGATTTTCATACATGCCTTCTTGACCTTTGAGCGCTCTGGAATTGTCACTACAAACTTAATTATTTTACTTGAAGATAATAGAAACAGTATGTTTTGTCCATGGTTAATTTTTTTAATGAATTCTGCCTTGTTTCCCTTTTACAATGTTACAAAAAACCTTAAGTCATCACCATTTCGAAATGATGCCATTTTCTTAGGCTCTTTCATATCATTCAAGTTTCCGTATAGAATGACTTTTTATTAAAATATAAATCCTCAGCTCTCATTCTCATAATTAATTGTCTATTTGAATATATCCAGTCTCTGACCTTTTCTACATTTTCATCAGGTTTGTGGGTAATTGAATACTGCTTTGTGAATCTTCTCAGACATTTTTCTTACAATCTTTGAACCTTTTGGGCAAGTCAGGAACTCTTACCTGTGACATTACTTCATTCTCATAAACTTCTTTGTAACAGATTTAACATCACGAAGAAGTTGATATTAGTTCTTTTCACTAAATGCTCCCTCATGTTTATATTGAATAAAATAGGATGTTTGTTGCCCCTGTTAGCATAGGAGTCTCTGACCAACTTCAACAATATAGATGCTAGGATGATCCCTGTCACTATATTATTTGACACTAGAGATAGTATAGCAATAAGATAAGAACAGTTAAGGGAATAAGTATTTTCAAGAGGAGATAATGATAACCATTATTTGAAAATAATATGGCAGCTTGTTTAGGAAATATAGTAAACAATAAAAACAAAGCAAAACAAAACAAAACAAAACAAAACAAAAACACAATAAAAGGCCCTGCCCCTCTAAATTGATACAAGCACAAACCATCCCTGACAGGATCACTTCTCTGCTTTCACAAACAACATATAGGAATCAGTCATACCTTCTATAAACTCGATGTTTTTAGGCATCCCATTTTGCCCTATGGCCCCTGTATTCCTTGGACTCATCATAGGGGAATATATGGCTCAAGCCTCATTACACCGCAAAGTATTCCTAGTCCAGACAGGAACTACAAATCAAACGGAAAAGTATTTAATTGAAACAACTAGAAAAATAACAAACCCATGCAGTAAGACCATTTATGGCTTCCATAACAATCTCCCACAGACTCACATATCAGTGGAGAAATGGAACAAATTCTCCCCCAGAGACACTCATCTTTTCAAATGAAGATGTGCCTTATTAAACCACCTCTCAAAGAAGCTTCTTGATTCTACAGTTGTGTTACTGCAGATATCAAGCTTCTTAGCCAATAAGTTTAGAGTTTTGACCTGTTTTTTTCTTACTGCTGTTACTTCAGCTGAGTGGTATCAGTCCCTTCAAGTGAGACTACCTAGACAGACTATAGGAAAAGGTACCATCTTCTTAAGTCTGTCATTACCCACTAAACTGTTGCTGCTAAAGCAATTATAGGATAGTTCTTCCTCATTCTTCTCAATGTAGAATCTCTATCCCACATTCCTGGTTGAATTAATACAAATAATTGTTTTCATACCTCTCACATACATTCATCTTTTGTTGTTTTTTTTAAATTCCCATCATGCCCTTTACCATTTTTCCTCCCATGCTTTGATAATCCTCCACAAAGTACCAAAAGTTTAGGGCAAGTGTGACTGAGGGAGAACACAAGCTGGTAGTTTGTTTGTATTCCTGTCACCAGAGCAAAGCCCTTACTTATCCCTTTACTCACTCACAAACACAAAACAGCAATTGATTTATTTTCCAAATGATTGAACACCAACAAAATAGAATACGATTTTAAAATGTTGGGAAAATACTTCTGCCACAGAAAGGTAATGTTTTCCCTGATCCCACTCCAGGGGTAGTAGACCAATGCCAAGATTTGTCATGGGTCAGGTAGGATTGGGATTATCTCTGTGTACTGAAGGTTCATGAGCCAAGTAGATGCTAGATTGTGGAGAGAAGTTTCCATCCCCATCAGTGACACATCTGAGCTTGCTCATGGAGGAAGTTAAAGCACTAGCTCAGTATAATACAGAACCAAGGGATCACTTATCAGCTACAGAAGGAATTAAGCAGAGTGGAGAAGGGAAGGAGGCAAAGCCCATACTAGAAGTATGAGTCAATCAATACGGGAATATCCACAGACTTTAAGGATGTGACCTTATATCAGATAAAAATTTCAGATAATAGAAAAATTTTAAAGGTAGGAATTTTAGCAAATGATCTGTGATCACTTGCCACACTTGGTTTCTAATAGCTTCATTCATGTTTTAATATATGAGCATCCAAATTCTCTAGCTTTCCCTTAATGAGCTTCTGCTATTTTCATCCTGTTTCCCCTAGAAATCTCCTTGGAGGAAGTCATTTCTAAACTGCAGTGAAGAAGAACCTCTTTTGCTCCTACCCCCACAAACATTGCATGCTTCATCTTGGAAGTTATCACTCCAGGCCAGGCTTTTTCTTGATTGATCCTATCTATATTGAAAGGGAAATAAAAGCAATAAAACAGTATGATTTGCTCCTGCATTATCAGGGTTCTGACCTTATTGTTAGTACCATGAAGTTATTCTTGTCCATGTTTCCTCATTCCTCATGTATTTCCTGAGTAATGACTAATTATCTGATTCTCTGACTACTTTTTCAGGTTTGGTAAAGCTCAGAGCAACTGTTTGGTTAGATTTGGCTGCCCCTGCATTTGGTCAGCCCTCTTACTGTACATGTATTCTGTTGACTCTTGTTTGTATTTACTTATCTCTTTCTTCTCATTCCTCTGATTTGCCTTCTCTCAGTTTAGGCATACTTTCTTTTTCCAGTTCTGGCTCCTCGCTTAGGTACCTTGTCGTGCTCCACTCATGACCCAGCATAAAATCAATGAACAGAATCCTTCTAAATACAAAATGGCAGATTCTTAGCTACCTCTGCTCTATTAATTTTAGCACTCTTGGGGGCTGTCTCAAGGTCTTCACAGATCATCATTATTCTGCTTCAGACTGACAATCAGTATAATAATCATTATCCTTCCTCATATATGCAGTATTTAGATATGAAGCCTGGTGGTCAACCTAGTTCAATAATATTCATTCTCTTGATTGTCCAACTAATTTCTTATTCTAATTGAATTCTCTTGTTTCCTGGTACCCTGCCTATCAAAGTTGATAGTTCATTCTCTTTTCCTTAAATTGTCCCAATATTCAGTCTCTTCAAGAACAAGTGATTTTGTGATTTGTAAATTAGCAAACAGAATAAAATACATTTAAAACCAAAATTGCAAGTTTTGCCACATGTCAAACAGAAACTGGAATGGGGGGGGAAATGAAAAACTTCCATAAACATTATTATTTAGAATAAACCAGTCAGGGAGGAGGTTTACATTCCTCTTAGAACTTGGGAAGCTTCAGATGAAAAATGGATGCTTCTGAGATTCAGCTACTTAGGGTAGAATCAATAGGCATGGGACGGCATAATGAAAAATGATCATTGAGCTAAAAACCTCTGTTTAGAGCTTCATTTCCTGAATGTAGGTCCTATTCAAATATTGTCTTAAACTCCATGAAATTATCTCTAAATAGCAGACCTTTGTTTACTGACTGGGATCCTACATTGGCTTGAGACTATGCTCATGGACCAGTAGGATTTGGTTATTGCTTATTCTCACAGAAGTGCAATGTCAGAGTTTAGAGATGGATAGACCTTTGGTGGTCATCTAATCCAAACCATACCTGAAAGTAATAATCCCCTCTAAAACAGCCCTGATCAGTGATTGTCCAGCCTATATTTGAAAGCCTCTTAATGGGGGAGAGGAGGAAAGGAGAGGTTCCCACTACCACTTGCAGAATCCCATCCCATTTTGGTATAGCTATATTGTTATCATTGAGCTAAAATCTGCCAGTAGTTTCAACCTATTATTACTTGTTCTGCCCAATTGGGCCAAGCAGAATAAGTCCAATCCCTTTGCCACATTTCAGCTCTTCAGATACTTAGAGACAGTTATTATTTCCCCCTGAAGTCTTCTAAGACTATACATTCATATTTCAACCACCTTAATCCAGCAGACCAGAACTGCTCTGTGAACTTGGGAAAGAGCTTTTATGTAATACCTTGGGCAGAAAAGGGATATGTCTCTTTGGCCCATTGGTGTCAATTTGCAGTTATTTGTGAATGAGTCAGTCCCCAGTTAGGATACTAGTATAAGACAAAAAGCTATCATGTGAAGATGGTGAAGGCAGTATTTTAAAAAACAAATCTGAGTAAATTGGGAAACTAGGGACCACATCATTTTTATCCTAAATGAATATGAGATAGGGCCTAGAGATTTGAACCTTATGTTCCTCATAACCTACTGACCTCCCTCATTGTTTCTGATCACTTCTTAGTCAACCTAGAGATATAGTTCTTTCAAGGACTTGATTTCTGTCTTTTTTTTTACTCTCTTCTAACCAGGCATTTCCAAATACAAGAGTTCTTAGATTTGGAGTTTGTCCCCAAGCATTTACAGGAATCATAGTCTCCCTAGCTAAAACAAAGAATTGGCAAAGTATCTAGGTCTGTCTTGCTGCCATATTTGTGGCCTAAACTTCTGGCCTTGGTTCTTGCTTCCTGCTATTCAGATTATATTCTTGGATTCCAGAGCTATTGTTGGTTCCAGTATTCAAACACGTCACTGTCTCTCCTGACCTTCAGTAGCAGCTTGATTCTTTAAGCCTTGTCCAAATCTATTTCAAAGCTATGATTTCTGGATGATTTTCAGTGTTGTACCAACCCACTTCAGAATTCCTGTCTGGTTCCAGGACTTTTCTTTTATTATCAGGGTCTGGACCTTTTCTAGGTTTAGCCTGTTCCCATGCTTGTCCCCTGTATTGAGACCATGCCCTCAATTTTCCTAATTCTGGCTATTCATTCTGTAGTCATATTCTCCTGTCATCTACACCCCAGGATGATTAAGTGGTAAGTGCAGTATAAGTGACCCATGTCGAGTAACATGAATTCCATAGACATCCAGACCTTGTTGGCTGCCCATCAAACAGAAGTTGGAGTTCCAAACAGAGTGCTCAATTGCTCCCCATTTTCTCTCTAGCATTTTCTTCCCTGAACCTAGGAATTTCAAGTCCAGATATATCATCAAGAAGTCTTATTACCTTAAAAATTCTCCCTTTTATTAGATAGCATGAGGTTGGAATACTGCTGTGGGTTAGAAAATGATGAAGCAGTAGATTTAGAAAAATATGGAAAGACTTGAACTTATAAAGGAAAATGTATTCCACCTTTAGAGAAACAGAGGACAAACAAGCATATTATGGTCTTATACAAACGTATATGAATATATATATATGTATATATGTGTATGATTATAGATATATATGTGTGTTTTTGTATTGTGTCTATATATGTATATATGCATATATGTGTGTAAATACATCCATATTTAATTGTAGCCTTCTTAGAAAAGGTAGGAAAAAAAAGGGAAAAAAAGAACAAAGGAAAAAAGTTCTCAGCAGAGAACAAAAAATAAACTTACAAGGAAGCAGAGAAAAGATGGACAACTCTGAACACAATGTGTAGAAAGTAAAGCTTTCTTGAAATAAAAAAATTATTGTCTTAAATTTTGAATTCTCTCATGTTCTGTGCACATGGTAATTTTTTCTTCTTTTTCTATTTTGTAATTAAGTTTTGAATAAATTAATTAATTTAAAGAAATAAGAAAATTTTCCTCTTTATGAGTTATATGAACCCTAGATATCTGTGAAAGGAATTATAATGTAAAAGACTTGAGAAATTGTTGTACTTGTAGGGCTGTCTTGAAAAACAAAATTAAGACCTATCAATGTAAACTCAGAGTCAGGCCATTTCAACAATGTCAGGATCCAGTGGTATGATCTCAGAGCCTATTATAGATGGAAGAGATTCATCTTTATCTCGTGAAACTCACCTTTTTATGGGAATAAACTTACAAAAGATTTTCTTGGATTCTTTGCTATCTCAAGCTTATCAGTTAGCAGAGTTCTTTTTACCTCTGCCAGAATAGGAGTGAGCCTAGAAGATAATTCAAGGACTAAACTAGGATGTAACTGAGCTTATAGTACAAGTCATCATTGCCTGGACTTTCTCTGGTTTTTGTTCCTTTTTATGATACCTACAAATATCCTCTGTGTGAGAGAGGAACCCAAACCTTCAGTGGGACTATTAGCATCAGCTGTTCCTGCTTTCCTGCTGACACAGCTCTACCTTCCTGAGACTAGTGATATGATTTAGCTCTATGTTAATAAAGGGCACCCAGAAAATGATTGTGATGGGGGAAAAAATAGACTAAATATAGCTTTGAATGGAAATAAGTCATAATTGTTCAAGAGAAACAATGCAGCACAGTTATACATCTACTGCCTATGGCAAAACTGGTCCAGAAAAAGTTACCCATCAATGAAATTGAAAATGGTACCATATTAGCCCCTTGTCCCTGATATTGTTAGAAACTCTGGTGTGTGAAGAACTGCATCTATCACCAGTGCAAAGGGAACTTCACCTAAGGAAATTAAACCTGCCTTCATGGTTACCACTTGCTTACTTAACAATGCTGATGCAGAAGAACTTCTCCACAAAAGACATTGGACTTGACAACAGTTTTATAGATAGTGAAACAAATATTGAAGTAACTCTCTTTGGTAAAGAAATTGAATGTGACAGTGTTTGTTGTCAATTCCTGTCTACTTGAGGCAATTCTAGTAAGCCCTGTATTTCTCATGGAGATGGTATATGTCACAAGCCTTGCTGTTGATAGCGCTGACTTGTCAGAAGAACCTATACTGGCTACCAAAGTTGAATGTGAAGGTTATCAACTGGAGCTGCTTTATAATGAATGCGTATATAGAAAGTACTCCTTGGATGTAAATGAGTTAATTGTGGTAAATTTAGAGAATCCACCCTAAATGTTTACATGAACTTTTTGTGCCTGACCTATGATGGGGCATTCTGAGCTGGTAGTGCTTTATTCGGCCATGGTCATACACACTATAATTTGACTCCATCAAAGTGATGGTATTTTTGTCCTCTTTGAGAACAAAGGATGATAACCTATCAAGTGACACAGTTGTATAACCTGTGATGTAGATCTTTATTTATAGATATATAAAAATATGGTTTAGATGAAAGTCTGAAAACTCCCTTGTTTTATATATATATAGACACAGTGAGACATACACAATGTATAGACATGTGTGCCTACATGAGTGCATATACATGTACATATATGCATATATATGTAAACACACATTTGATAAGAGATATAATTTTAATTCCAAACCTGTCTTTTAGCCCCTACTCATACTGAACCCAAGATAAGTATTTGTGAATTTCAATGAACAAGTCTGATATTGCACCCAGAAGAAAGAGGTGGCCAAGTCTCTGAGCCAGTTTCTACCAAATTGGATTAGAAATACCTCCTGCCAAGGAAAATGAGTAAACTTTTCTAGGTATAGAACCAGATTCAGCAGTTATGATAAAGATATTCATCAGTAGTAGAGGGAAAAATTGGTGAGGATATAACCTGGCAATGGAAGGTCTTTTCATAGACTATTATTATCTATCCCTTTTCCTGATCATTCTAGTAATGTACTCTTATTTAGATCTTCATCTACTAGTTAGGTCTAGTCATTCTTGAGGAAGCCCATCTTTCAGGAAATCTGACCTGTGGCCTGATCTACTATTGGGCTATCTCTATGTCTGAGACTCTATTTACTACTTTCCTTATCACTTGGCCAATTTTCATGGATTATGCATTATTGATTTAGATATTCAGTAATATTTTCAATGTGCTCATCTTTACCACTCTCAGTTTCAGATAAAGTTCAACTTTGACTACTCTGCCATACCCCGATCTTCTGCCCTGGCCTGCAGCACTTCAGTTTTCCCAGTCCCATCTCCCTTAGTTTATCCCTTGTTGCCAATAAGCTTTCCCAAAACTGCTCCCCATCCCCATATAGCAGGTGTTTCCTGTGAAACACAAAAAAGGAAATTAAGCCCTAAAGAGACTATGATGTATATAGAAAGAATAAGGACCAAAAAAAATGAGATAAAGGGAGAAATGCCGGGTGGGGGAGTAGGAAAAGATTAAAAAGCACTGAAAACAAAAAGAGAAAAAGATGAGAAAATTGGAAGCAGAAGGTACAAAAGACAAAAGTGAACACATAGCTGCCAGATGCTACCAAAGCACATTAAAGAGGGCAGGTCAGCCTGAGCAGGCATGTTTTAAAGCAAATGCCAAACAGCAGAACTCCAGGCAAACAGTTCTAAGGCTGAGGATCACAAGGTCCTTTATTGCCTTTCCCTTAATCTATCTGGGGTCCCTATTATATTTCCTGATCCCTGGTTTATTTACTGATTTAAAGACTCTGGACTGCCCTGCAGGCTCCTATATTGTTAGTGACCTTGGTCTGTTTACTTGTTAATGACCTTGGATTGATTGACCTGCTGAGCCTTCTGTGTGTGCTGACCTGTGGCCAGTTGCTGATTTAATGCCTTGGGACTCTCCCCCCAGGGCCAGATCATGACAGGGTAAAAGAGTAAAAAGCCACTGAATGTCAGATTATGAGACACATAAAAGACAAAAGAAAAGAACTGGGGCTTTAAAACAAGTCCACTTTTCTCTGGGATTCTTTGATATTGTGAAACTTGAATGCAGAAAATGGTTTTGGGTACTATGACTATATCAATAAGTAGGAAAAAAGGTGGGGAAATCTAGGGAAAGTGTTGTAATGGTGTGTGTACCTGAGTTGGATAAGGAAGTGTTAAAAAAAAAATTGGGGTATAAAAATATAACCTTTAAAAGGGGAAATAAAGAGGCAGAGCCAAGGTGCCAGAACATCCTTATTGAACTCTTCCAACATTCCCCTCCAAAGAACTTTAAAGTCATGTATTGAATTGAATGCTGGTGTGGCAGAACTGATTCCAAGTGAGACTTTTCAGCCCAGAACAGCTTAGGAGGTGAGGAAAGCTCTAGGGCACTGGGGTAGGAGCTGGAGAGCAGTGCCATGCATCTGTAGCACCAGTCACAGACTTTGGAGGCAGTGCAGAAACAGAGCAGCAACACAGTAGTGACACTGGGAGTGCCCAACACCCACAGAGCCCCCAGATAATGGGACAACTGTTCAGAAAGAAAATAAAGCAGACTCCTGCACTGGCACTAGGTACAGAATTAGTGCTGTTTAGTGACTGTTGTCCATTAACAACTCTGGGTGGCAGTTCCAGGGTAAAGAGGAGTGCAAAAAGGTAGGGTTCTAGCTTCAGATCAATTCTAAACCTGAAAAGGAGGAGGAGCTCTACCTGGGAACTGGTCACAGATGCCGAGAGGAGAGGAATTGTGGTCTCAGAAAGGTAGAGGATGTACTTGGGAAAGTACAGGATAACAGTGATCTCCCTGGATCATATCGCCCTGAAAGCACCTAAAACTTACAGCCCCTAGAAATAAATATGTAAGAAATAAGGCAAAAAAAAAAAACTCCTAAAGCTTGAATCATTGACTCCCACAACACCAAAATGTGAGTAGAACCCAATTCTAACATAAAGGTCATAGTCAATAAATAGGCTTGAAAATGAGAGGCCCTTCCCATAAAAGAATCAGCATAAAAAGTTACCAAAATGACAGGAAAGCTCATGACACAAACTCAGAAGAAGATAATAGAATGAAAATATTTGTAATCAAAGCTTCAAAGAAAAAATGAAGATGGGACACGAGCATAAGAATACTTTAAAAAATCAAAAGAATTTTTTAAAAGTTTTTAAATATCAAATAAGATTTGTTGAGGAGTAAATGGGGAGTAAGTTGTAGAGGGGTAAATTTTTTTTAAGTTTTTAAATATCAAATAAGAATGTACAGGGGAAAGAGATCAATGCCAAAACAAATTATGAAAAGAGAATTAAGGACTTACTCAAAGAGGCATAAAAAAATACTGTAGAAAATAGCTCCTTAAAAATCAGGATTAATCAAATAGGGAGGAAAGAGTACAAAATTTCATGAAATAAAATGATTCCTTAAAAATGAGAATTGGTGAAATGGAATCTAAGGATTCAATGAAATATCAAAAACAATGAAAGAAAATTTAAAAATGAAAAAAGAAGAGAATTTGAAATATCTCATCAGAAAAATAACTAATCTGGAAAATATATAGAGAGATAATTTCAGAATTACTGAAGTACCAGAAAGCCATGACCAAAAAAAAGCCTACATATCATATTTCAAGAAATTATAAAGGAAAACTACCCAGATTTCTTAAAAGCACAGAGTTAAATTGAAAATGAAAGAATCTATTGATCTACTGACCATCGTCCTAAAATGAAACTCCCAAGAATATTACAGCCACTACATTACAAAGATCATATAATATGACCAGATGAGATTTATTACCAAAAATGCAGTGCTGGTTCAAGAGCAGAAAATCTATTCGCATAATCAATCATATTGATAACAAGAACAACAAAAAATCCACGATTCTAACAACAGATGCAGAAAAAGCTTTTGACAAATACAATATCCATTTCTATTAAGAAAAAAACAAACTAGAAAGCATAAAAATAAGTGAAGTTTTTCTTAAAATGATAAATAGCACTTATCCAAAATCAAAAGTAAGCACTGTCTGTAATGCACAGGACTTTGGGCAGTCTTTCTTACACATTGGTTTGGATGCTTGAGACGGGGTAGAAGAATTTCTTAAGTGTCACTACGCCTGGAACAGAGACTATATCTGACCTTAGGTGCTCATTACGATCGCTGTCTACTTATTTAAAACAGAGTGAATGTATATACTTATACCTACCATCTTTATCGAGGGAGTAGCCTGGATATGTGATTTCAGTAATATAGGGAATTCCTACCATTGTTGATCTAAAAGAGTTTAGGATGACAGAAAAAACAATTTATGAGAGCAAATCATGAACCCATGATTTGACTATTACTCTAAAACTGATTGTTTATCACCTATGCCTGGTACAATAGGCACTTAATAAATGCCTGTTGATAGATTGTTATACACTGTGTGTGACACAGCTTTTGTTGATCAATCATTTTTCAGTTGTGTCCAAACTTTTCTGACCCTATTTGGGCTTTTCTTGACAAAGATACTAAAGTAGGTTTCCTTTTCATTCTCTAGTTCATTTTACAGATGAGGAACCTGAGGCAAACAGGGTGAAGTGACTTTCCCAGAGTCACACAGATAGTAAATATTTGAGTCTGAATTTGGAGTAATTTGTAGTCTTTTTGACTCCAGATCCAGTACACCAGTCACTATGTCACTTAGCTGCCTGTGACACAACTAAAATCTGATATAAGCAAATAAGAGTTTCAAAGTGCTATTGGAATAATTTAGAAAGCAGAGATTCCTTTCCTTTGGGGGAGAGCAGAAAAAGAAGGCTTCATGGAGAAAGTTGAGATTTGATCTTCTTTCTTTTCCCTATCACAGAAGGCTCATCACTCTGGAAATCCACTATATCCCTGGACCACAAACAATGAAAGTATACTCTGCCCTTGAAGCCCTTTCCTTTAATTGCCTGGCACCTGCCAGAAATCCATTTTAAGGAAAATACCCAGAGCAGCTATGTGTTTTCATCCCTTCCACTCTCTTACTCCTGACTATAGATTTTCTTAACCATGCCCTAGTCTGAGTACCTTTTATTCTCTCTCCTTCCCAGATTTTCAGCTTTCTTTTATTTGTGGCATTTTTCTATTAGAAGTAAGTTCTTTGGGGACAAGGGCTGTCTTTCTTTCTACTTGTATTTGTATTCCAACATTTATTACAGCCCTGGCAAGTAGTAAGTACTTTATGAGATGCTCATTAGCTTGACTTGAATTGAATTCACTTGAAATAAGAGAAAAGAATGATTTCCACAGATGGAGAGGTAGATCTAAGGATAAATTAATTGGGGGCTCATAGTCCATATATCCATACTTTAAAGTTTCTATTTGGGCCTAGTTAGTATTTCCTGGTTGGAAGGCAAAATATAGAATTAGGCAATAGAGTTTTGTGTTTCTCCTCAAATCTCATTAAACATGGCCAGTTTTCGAAATCTGAATAAAAAGACAAGAGCACATCTCCCTTCCTTATTCATCTTCTACCTTTTATAAACTTCAGGTGGATAAATATAAAAACTATTAAGATTAGAAGGAAAATAGGATTGTAATCAGGGTGAGCCTTGTTAAAAAAACAAGATGTGGTTAAACTATTACACTGCCTGAAGTGAAATTGTTTCTTTGTTGTCAAAGATTTCCACAACATTTAATTAGTGATCAGATAAATATAAACCCAAAGATAATTGGCCTAATTTTAAGACTAAATCTAGGTAAAAATAGAAAGAGATCCAAGGAAATAACTTTAATTTTGTTGTTGTTTCAAGATTGTGTATTACCGTGATTTACAGGAAGGAGAAAACTTCTAGATGGATACACAGACAGGAAGACAGACAGATTATAGATACATGATAGAGACATTTATATACATATGTAACATATATACATCAACACAATATATACATGCATGACTGGACAACTAAACAGCAATGTATGGATAAGGATATATAATTGCAACTATGGTTGGCCCTGATATTGATATTAAAGTGACCCTCCTGAAGGGATATGCTAGACTTTGCTCTAAAGCTTGTTAGCAAGCACTAAAATTTAGGGCTTGATTTATTATTTGCTCATGACTAAGTTTTAAAAATAGTTAATAATACAGATTAAACTTTTAAAAATGTGCATACAGTTTTTTATTGTCAAATATTTACCATCACACTCCTATATTACTCTATAAACATTGCTTGAATTCTACAGGCCAGAAGTAAAAGGCCCCAGGCTTGAAGGCAACACAAGATTGGAGCCTTGGTTGCCATATAACAATAATAGTGGTGATGCAAAGTGCTTTATATCTATTGTCTCATTTGATCTGCCCAACTTCCTTGTCCTCCTGAGATCTATCAGCAAATATTGGAGTGTTAGTTAAGTAAAGAAGGCATTATAAATGACCTATGGAGGCAGCAATGGCTAACAGGTGTGAGGTCTACACCAGCCCCTCTCATTAAGCCTGACCTCAGTCAACATATATTAACAGAAATAAACAGGACTTTCACTACTGTTATAAATGAAATTAGGTTTAATTAAACTGCTTTATGCAAAATATTTTTAATGCTCAGGAAAGAACATGCTTTCTCTGGCCCTGTTGGTGATAGAAAAGGGTTTTTGGTTCTTGCTGAAGGGCATGCTTGATAGAACAACTCTAACAGATCCCTAGCTTTCTGTGGCACAACTGAACCAGGAGTTCATCTTAAGCCACTTAATAGGCTTAGGATAAACTATAAAAAGCTTCTCTGCCTGCTTCCGCTCTTATGCTGCACAAATCTCTGCCAATACTTCCTTGGATTTTTAGCAACCAGGAAAGAGAAAATAAAATTGTTCTTCTCTCCCACCCGAAGTGCCATGATTGCTATAAGCACATGACAACAAAAATATTTACTTTCCTGGAAGAGATTGAGACTAGACCTAGACCTTACGTTTCTTCTGTTTTGCTTTCCTTTCCTTAAGAACATTGATCAGACAGAGATTTGCAGCCTTGGTATAGACATCATGAATTTGACAAGTCAAGAGTTCCTATGTCAGTAACAATTGGTTGCCAGCAGGAAGTGCTTCCCACAACCAGATTACTCCCCAGAGGAAAAAAATGTCTCATGCCTGAAGGATGCTAAAATTCAAAGAACTAAGAAAGCCCAAGCATTGTCCTTATTTATCTTGAGATCTAGACTGGTGAGTTGAAGACACAGCCCAGGTCAAAAAGGAAAGCAAATATGTCCAGCAGTCTCACTAAATGCCTTTTACTTGATTCTACTTCTAGGAGACAAGATGGCACAGTAAGCAGTGAATCACTATAACTCTCCCATGTTCACCTCCAGGCAACCATACAATAATACCATGAGACGAATCCTGCAGCAGTAAAAACCAGCAAGGAGATGGGGGTAAAACAATCTTTTAGCCCAGGAAACTTGGAGAATAAGCAGGAGGGGCCTGTCTCCCTGAGGTAAGGGGGAAAGAGGGAGCAGTTCAGGATAGGAAGTCTCCCCGCAAGCCAGAAGCAACCCTCACCACAGCAAACCAGTAGGAGATCCTGAGCTCCACCATGGTGGAGACAAAAGCCAACACCAGCACCTTTTACATGTCTTAGTATAGCTGGGGAGCCAATGGATTCCAGCTCCAGAAGCCACCTCATGTTTTGTTGTACACTTAGGGAAATGGAGAAACATCCCCCCCCACCTGCTGGACCTCACCACACATCCAAAACTCTCACCAGGACCCCAACTCAGCACTAAGTAAGCTTCCAAATTGCTATAGCCTACATACATGAGGTCTACAATAGGTGTCAGGGCAATATCAGTGTAGTACCAAGTAAATAGCCAGGGTCTGCAGCACTAGCCTAAGAAGCATGAGCCTCCTTCCACTCTGGAAGCAAAACTCAAATTTAAAGGAAAGGAAAAAAGGTAGAAAAAATGAAATAAAGAGAGAAAAAAAGATCAGCAAACTACAATCATAACAATAAAATAAACTGACCATAAAAAGCTATTATGGTATCAAGGCAGACCAAGACACAAACTCAGAAGAGGGTAATAATGTCAAAACACCAATGGGCAAAAATCAAAGAAAAAAATGGGAAGTGGTTTCAAGCCAGAAAGAACTCATGGTAAAGCTCAAAAAAAGAGCTTAAAAATCATGAGAGGTATTATCATAAAAAAAGAGAAAAGAAATGAGAATTATGTGGTCAGCTTAGAAAATTACTTTAAAAATTACTTTAAAAGTAGAATTGGACAAATGGAAAAGAGGTACAAAAGTCCACCAAAGAAATTAACTCCTAAAAGAGTACAGTTGGCCAAATGGAAAAGAAAGTACACAAATTGAAGAAACCACATTAAAAATTAGAATTGGGCAAGAGGAAGCTCATAATTCTATGAGATATCAGGAATCAATCAAACAATTTAAAAGAATGAAAAAAGGAAGAAAATATAAACTACCTCATGGGAAAAATAACTGACCTGGAAAATAGATACAGAACAGACAATATCAGAATCATTGGTACTAACTGAAAGACATAATCAAAAGGAGGACCTGGACAACATCTTTCAAGAAATTGTCAAATAAAACCATCCTGACAACCTAGAATCAGAGAGCAAAACTTGTATTGAAATAATCCATTAATCATCTCAGAAAAAGGATCCAAAAATAAGGACTCCAAGGAACATTATAGCCAAATTTCAGAATTATCAGGTCAAGTGGCCAGAAAGAAACAATTCAAATATCAAGGACTCACAATCAGGATTATACAGGACTTGGAAGCTGCAACATTAAGGCATCAGAAATCATGGAATGTGGTATTCTGGAAGACCAAAGAGCTAATGTTGTGTCACAGTTCCTTTTTATTGTCCTGTCTCAGTTTCCCTAATTGCTTCAATTACCCTGTTTGCAACCCCCCCTTCCTGACCATTAGGACAGAGATAATTAGGGCTGTAGCTGGCCACTTTGACATTCCAAAAGATAAAACTCGAAATGTCCTATCTCAGATACCTAATTGGCATCCTCTGTCTCTAAGTTCAGACTTCCTGGATCCTAAGTCCTTCTAAGTTATCAAGAATTTATGGTCCTACCGCCCAACCTGTCAGAACCGGATTGATGATCCCTTTCTGGAGATTACGGGTCACCAGAGTTTGGACTCCATCCACCCCCCTGCCTTTGTTTTGGAGCCACATATTAAAAACTATTGGAACCTCACATTCATTGCTGGTTTCTTTGAGACGAAAGTCTCATTCAGCCCTAGGACCAAAATGGATCCGTTGGTCCCAGAAAATCTTTACCTCTCAGAAATCCAAATAAAATATTAAAAACTCTCTAATCTCTATCTTATCTCAGTTTATCTGGCAATACACTAAGACCACAACCAAAAATCACTTGCCCATCAAAATTAGGCATAATTGGTGGAGAATGGTCATTCAATGAAATAAAAGGATTTCAGGCTTTCATAAGTAGAAAACCATAGTCTGGGCTAGCTTTCTGGAGGGCCTTGGGACCAGTCTTGGTCTCAGGAGAATAATCACCACCAAAAGAGTCAAGATTAAAGTCCAAAGTCTTTATTGTCTCCTTCAGTCTGAACCAGTCTTCCTCACAGTGCAGGAGGCAGGACAGCCACCATGAGGATAGTCAAAGATAGAATGTCTTTCTTCCAATTCTTGTTGGCCCTTATATACCTTATCATAATTACATCATTACAGCACATTGATTATGTGTGAACTTAGAGAACCATTACATCACTATGCTAAGTACTAAGTATATATGTGATCTAGAGAACCATGATCCATGATTTCACTGAGTTAACGCTTTGTTTCAAGAATTCTTGTTTCAAGTATATTTCTCCAAAGTTCCATCCCTCTACAAGACCAGAACTAAACCAAAAAAAAAAAAAAAAACTGACTTCTAATATCATAATCCAAGAGAAACACAAACAGGTAAAAAGAGAAAAGAAAACAAAGGGATTCAATAGACCTAACCTATTTACATTCATACATAGGAAGATGATATTTATAATTCTTTAAAACTGTATCACTAATAGTACAGCTAAAGGGAATATATATATATATATATATATATATATATATATATATATATATATATTCAGAGGGTATGAATATGAATTTGAGAAATAATATTTAAAAATCAAGCCATGAGAAAGAGTATATTGGGTGTGGAAGAAAGGAAGAGGTAAAATATTGTAAATTATTTCAGAAGAAGAGGCATGAAAGATCAGTGGAGAGAAAAATGGAAAAGTGGGCTAACAAATAAAAGTGACAAATCTATCTAAATTAATCTACTTATTCAGTGCCATGACAAACTGTCAAAAAAAATTATACAACTAGAAAAAATAACAAAATTTATCTGGATGAACAAAAGGTTAAGAATATCAAGTGAATTAATTTTAAAAGAAGCAAAAGAAGGTGTAGCTATACCAGACCTAAAACAGTATTATAAAGCAGCAGTCATTAAAAACTATTGCTTAAGGGGCAGCTAGGTGGCGCGGTGGATAGAGCACCAGCCCTGAATTCAGGAGGAGCCGAGTTCAAATGTGGTCTCAGACACTTAACACTTCCTAGCTGTGTGACTCTGGGCAAGTCACTTAACCCTAAAAAAAAAAAAAAAACAAAAACAAAAACAAAAACAAAAAACTATTGCTCAAGAAATAGAGTGGTGCATCAGAATAGCTTAGGTATGCAAGATATAATAGTGAATGACTATAGTAATTGAATGTTTGATAAACTCAAAGATTCCAGTTTCTGGGACAAAAACTCACTATTTGACAAAAATTTCTGGGAAAACTGGAAAATATTGTGACAGAAATTAGGCATAGATCAACATTTCACATCCTATATCAACATAAAGTCAAAATGGATCTATTATTTAGAAATAAAGAGTGATACTAAAAGCAACTTAGGAGAACAAGGGATAGTTTACCTGTCAGATCTTTGGAAAAGGGGATTTATGACCAAACAAGAAATAGATAACATTATGAAATGAAAAATGGATAATTTTGATTATATTAAATTAAAGTTTTTGCACAAACAAAACCAATATGACCAAGAAAGCTGGGAAACAATTGAGGATGACCATCAATCAGGGAATGATTAAACAAGCTGTAGTATATGAATATAATGGAATCCTATTGTGCAATAAGATATGATGAACAGGTAGATTTCAGAGAAACCTGAAAAAACTTGTGTGAAATGATGCAAAGCAAAGTGAGCAGAACCAAGAAAACATTGCACACAATATCAGAACATTGTATGATGATAAACTATGAATGTATGATAAACTCAGTTCTTCTTAGCAACACAATGATCTAAAATAAGTACAAATGACTCATAGGGGAAAATGCTATCCATAACCAGATAAAGAACTGATAGACTCAATATAGATTGAAGCACATTTTTTAACTTACTTTATTCTTTCTCATATTTTATTCCCTTTGACCTGTTTCTTCTTTCCCAGGTGTGACTAAATATAGAAATATGGCTTATATTATATAGCACATGTGTAGACTATATCAAATTGTATATCATCTTCAGAAGAGGGGAAAGAGGAAAGGAAAAAAAAATTTGAAATTCATAATATTGTAAATATTTTTTACAACAGGGGGAATAAAATGCCATTTTTAAAAGTTGTTTTTACTTTGAGAGAGCAATTATTGTTTTATTACGTAGGTATTAGTTATTATTTGATCATTACTTTCTTTGTAGAAGAGAAAGTAAATAGTTGGCCTAGATCCAGTAGTATGCCAGAGCTAGCTGGCAAATGTTAAATTTTCAGCATGAGTATTTATGCATTAGAAATTGGCAAATAACATAAATCAGGATTTGATTTCTATTGTTTTAATGATTTTTCTAAACTTACAAAAGTGACACTAAAAGTGTTGATGCAAACAAAATATAAAAATGTATCAGGGACAGTTAATGGTTAAACATTTACCAGTATATTCTTTTCTATATCTGATATCTACTTTATACATTGGGTATTTTTCCTTGAAAATACCTTCTTGGGGCAACTAAGTGGCACAGAGAATAGAGCACTAGCATTAGAGTCAGGAAGACCAAATATGACCTCAGACACTTGTTATGTAGTAGCTGTATGACCCTGGGCAAGTCACTTAACCCCAAATTCCTCTTGAAAAAAAAGAAAGCACCTTCTTAATCTCTTTCAAGAAAGATCCCAGGCAGGAGCCTAAACTTTCAAGATGTTATACATGGCCCAGAAAGTTCCTTTTGAAAAGTGGCTGTATTTATGATTCACAAAAATTTGGATTTAACTTTGAAGTGGGTGGCTTCAAATTAGGATTTTTCCTTATACTTTTTGGCTCAACTTCCAAGGAAAATCTCTTAAATAAAGTGAAAGTTTAGTGTAAGTCCTTGAAGCCACAATAATTGCTTGGGAAAGAAGAGAGAGAAATCCTTTTCCTGTTCTTGTTGGAAGTACAAAGGAAAGCTGACAGATTCCCAAGAAATATATTTAGAAGACAAAAAAAAAAAAAAAAAAAAAAAAAAAGAGGTGGATCTTTTTTCCTCAGATCCTCTAAAAGACGACTGAGTATGTGTTTTTCCTGGTTCAATCATCAGTATCTCTGTTGTATTCCAGTCATAGAGATCAAGGGATTACTTAGAGTTTCTGTGTCATATAAATCCTTTAATAAAAGGTTTATATGTACCTATCCTATACCCCATGAAGTTAAAGTGATCATGTACATGTCCATAAGAAGTATCCCATTCAAGTAGAACAAGGAATTTTCCAATCGCCTGTTACAGACATAGAGCCTCCTACTACAGCGAAATAGTTATGGGAGAGATATGACCCTAGATTCATCTTCCTTTTGAATAAGTAGTTAAATTTATCTTATGTTGTGTGTTCCCTGGGAGATCTTGTATGTAAGACTATGTTACTTGAGTTCTTAGACATATGAAATACCAAAGGGATTGGCTATAATGATTTTATGCCATGAGGTTACTAAAAATTAAGTCTTTAAAGATAGCGTCTATGCTATTTCTACTCTCTTAGGGAAAGTCAGGACTAAGATTCGAGAAACTCTCTCCCTTTGAAGCATGCATAAGGGGCTAGGGCAAGTCTTGGAGAAAACAAGAACCCTAAGAACAGTGAACAATTTTACCCTGATTCCTTGAGTAAATGTGACCTAGAAATGTACCTGACTTTTTACAGCCCTGCAAACTGGGAGAAAGAAAAAGTACAAATGAGATCATAACAGTTATTGATCTTATCTTTGTTAGTTTGTAATCAATGTTAGAAAGGCTGCAGAAATAAAAGAAGAAAATAATTGGAGAATGATGGTTCATGATTGTATGCTGAGATAATACAATAAAAATTATTATACAATCTAAACTAACTTATAGATTAAGGGTCATGTCAAACTAATGAAGGGTTACTTTATAGAATTAGATCATATGATAACAAAATTTATCTTGAGTAACAAAAAGCCAAGAATCTCAACTAGAAATATTCTTTGACCCAGAAATACCGTTGTTAGGTTTATCCCCAAAGTATAAATTATTCCCCTATAAGTATTAAAAAATGTCTATAACATCAATCCTTGTCTATAACACTAAGTAATGGGAAATATCAAATGAGGGAGAGTTGAACTATGGAAAAAATATTATATGTTTAGAAATGGGAAAGGGATAGATTAAGAAAAACTTGGAAAGGCTTATGTGAACTGGTGCAAAATGAAATGAGCAAAACCAAGAAAAGAATTTATATTATTAAAAAAAATAAAAGAAAACCTTTAAAGATTTAAGAATTTTAATTATGGAAATAATCAATCACAATTCGAGAAAATTGATAATGAAGCAGTTCCCTTAGAAAAAGGTGATAGAGGTACAAGGTGTAACATTTTCAGATAAGGTCAGTGTATGGCCTTATTAAAAAAAAAAAAGAAAGAAAGAAAGAAAAATGATAAATGAAGCATTTAAAAGTACACGAAAAAGCAATCAATCAGTAAGTATTGTTTAAGCATAAACTATGTGCCAAGCCCTGTACTAAGATCGGAGAACATAAAGAAAGGCAAAAGAAACTCCCTTCATCTTTAGAAACACAGACTTATAGGGGATACAACAGAAAACTATATTCAAACAAGCTTTATACAGAATGTACTAGAAATAATCAGGAGAGGGAAGGCATCAACATTAACAGAAATATGGAAAAGCTTTATATGGAAAGTGGGATTTTAGCTGGTACTTGAAGGAAATTCAGAAAAAAAAAACAAATAAACAGAGAAGTCTTTTTTGGCTATACTATTAAATTTAGAATATACCTTAAAATAGAAAAAATGTTTATAGTTTTCTGGTCTTTGGCTTTTGAGACATTAATGTTAGTATTAAATGTATCATAATATTTTTTAATTTAAAAAACTAGGCAGAACACTCAGTATGAAGCACACTGTCTGTTTTGCTAAGAATGTATTATAGCTGGGAGGTCACCCTGTGAAATACTTTGCAAGGGCTATAAAGCTCAGCTTACCTGTTGTTTCTAAGTTTAATCTCCATTATAATTAGGAGCAGGACTTCAATTGTCATACTTTAGGAGGTAGAATATAGGGTTCTTATGACTCATGCTATTCCGTGGAGAATTACCTCTCTGTGTTGTAGCCCAAGATATATAACAACCTGTTTAGGGAAAACACATTTTCTTTAAAAAGTATTTTTTTCTCTTGAACTTTGGAAAACAGCATTTCCATATACAAAGAAATGAAAAGGAGAATTACATATGAAACCATGAATCTTAAAAGAAACACTTTGAGATACTCTTGTTTTATTCTATTCGATTACTCCCATCCCTCTCCCAGTTCTGAAATAGGACCCTATTTTATATGCTCAAGCTGGTTTATTCTCTATGATTGAGTGAATGTGATACTTCTACATCCTCCTGGGAGGAAAACCCAAAGGCTTAAGGCCAGGCATGAAATAAATATCAGTTGAAGATAAAGAAACTGGAGACAGATAACTTCCTGAGTTACCAGCAAGTGAACCAGTAACATTCTCTAGATAGCGGAAATAGCTGCAACCAGAGAAACAAGTCTCTTCATCTTGGATGTGGAATTCAGACTGGACCAATGGAGTGAGAACTCACTGCTCCATCAGCCAAAATCAGAACTAGACTAGAGTTAGGGTTAGATGAGGCATTCCAGGCAGAATATTTAAATTAAACCAGTCTCATCAAAAATGGACTTATGTGCCTTTGATTTCCAACATAAGAAGTCACTTCATATTGGGAGAGACAGTGAGTGGTGATGATGTGGAGAAAGCATTGGCTTTAGAGTCAGAAGATCTGGGTACAAAATTGGTGTCACTTTGGACAGTTTACTATCCAAATATGGATGTGTTCCCCCCAAATGCATTTGACCAGCTGTTTTCTAAGTCAGTCTTCTCTATATGACTAAAACAATTCCTTAAAATATAGATTTGAAAATATGGAGGGAAAAAATCCACTGAACAAAAGATAATTCATTAGTCATAGTGAATACTCTTTTTCCACAACCCCAAAAGGTATCTCAACTCATAAGTATCACCAGATGGTCAATACTGAGATTAGACTGATTGTATACTTTGTAACCAAAGGTAGAAAAACCCTATATAGTCACTTAAAAGGGTTAACTGTGGTTCAGGTCATGAAGTTTTACCATTTGTACTTCATTGTCTGGAGTTCCTGGAAGCCTTTTCTGCTCTCCTTCCTTACTAGATTACCTGTATTTTCAGTTTACTTTATAACAGCTATTTTGGAAACTTGTCCATTTTCTACATTTAAGTGTCCTTTCTAGTTTCTTCGTAGTGGAAGAATTTGGATATAGGAAAGAAAAAAGGGAAGAAAAAAATGCATTTATTAAAGAGCCTCCTATTTTCCAGGGACTGTGTTAAACATTTTGCAAATGTCATTCCATTTTATCCTCTGAGGTAGAGGAAAGATTTGGGAACCACTAGTCTTTTTTTGTTGTGATTTTGTTATTCTATGGTCAGGATGGGAAGGAGCTAGAGGGCACAGTACATGGAGAACAGGCTCTGGAATCAGGAAGACCTGAGTTCAAGTCCAGCCTCTGACGTTTTATAGTACCTTGTGATCCTGGACACATTATTTAACCACAATTGCCTCAAAAAAAGAAAATAAAAAGAATTAGAAGAAACAGGAGGAAATTCTGAGCCTCTAGGAGGAATGCCCAGGTGAGAGCCTAATCTCTCAGTCTTTTTGGAAGACAGTTACCATTTCTGTTCCTTCAGTTGGGATTAATGCTCCACACTCTATTTAGTTCACACATGTTAATCAAAGGCAATGTAAAATTAAAGAAAGACTAATGGGACTGAGTCAAGGAGCCTACACTCTACTTGAGAGTCTCTTTCTAAACTATGATCTTGAACAAGTCATTTCAGTTGCTTCCGCATCTGCAAAATAAAATTAGGTAGCATTCTGGCTCTCAACTGACATTCTGGAATTACTCCCCAAGGGAAAAACTTTACCTATACGCGCGCTCGCGCGCGCGCACACACACACACACACACACACACACACACACACACACACACACATTTCAGCCCTAGGCAGTCTCAGGAAGCAACTTTGTCCTACAGAAGACTTTTAAGGAGTATTTGGCAATGCGCATCCATGAGACATTTAAAACTTCCCTCATCAGTTTTTGGAATTCATGCTCATTTAAATTGTCACAGCTCAAGAGCCCTGGGATTTAAACCTTGAAAAGGGTAAGACTTGTCAGCAAAATTCTCACGTTAATTTATAGAGACAGAATATTAAAACTTCCCAACTGTAGAGTAGGCAGTGGGAGCAAAAGTAGAAAGGGAGGGTAGGACTGAGGGGAGAGATTCCCAACCAAATGCTTAATCCAGTCTTGTCACAAGTCTCTCTAATCTGCTCAAGCTCCTCAAGCTCCTCAAGCTCAAGGCTAGAGTGTGGGCTAACAGAAGAAGGGGAGGATGGAGAAAAGGGACAGTTTGGATAGGACAGGCTTTCTAGAGTCAAAAGTTAGATACCGTAGAAATCAGAATTTTGTACCTGAGAAGTACCTTAGATACCATATAGTCCAACCCTCTCATTTTATCATGGAAATTGAAACTTAGAAATTGAAATCAGAAACTAAAACTTAGAAGGGGGAAGTGACTCTCCACGGTATCCAATCTTGAATGTAAGTTTTAACAGGTCCTATGTTCAGGCTCAGATGCTATTGCAATTTCACACACTACAATGAGCCATCTGGACTCCAAAGAACTGAAATCTAGTGATCATGAGCAAGTTACTTTTCTTGTGGAAGGCCACTTTTTCATCTTTATTTACATCTCTCTCTAGTACAGATATTTGCAATGGGTCCCTGTTGCCATTAAGTCTTCAAGGATCTACAATTTCATCTGTGTGAGTACCCACTCCTCAGGCAAAATCTCTCTTCAGGAGACCTTTGAAATTCCCAAAGCAAATTCATTATTAGGTCACCCACCCTCTGGTGAAGAAACTCTCTACATTTACTTGAGGTTATAATTAAATAATGGAATCCAACTCAAAAATCTTCTCAAGTTGATAAGAGCTGGCATAATTTGTATGCTGTGGGCAAAGTCTTTGAGAAGACCATTAACATGCCACAATGAGACATTTGCTTCACTGTGAAAGCTCTGTGACTTAAAAATTGGGGGAAGACTTTATTCTTCCTGCCATGTCTGGGAGCCTATTTCTCATCTTCAAGACTTGAATATATTACTTTAGTGGATGAATGGCATTCTTATTATTGTTGTTCATTCATTTTTCAGTCATGTCCAACTATTCATGACCTCATTTGAGGGTTTTTTTGGCAAAGACACTGGAGTGGTTTGCTATTTCTTTATAGGTAAGGAAACAAAAGCAAACAGGGTTTAGTGCTTTTCCCAGAGTCATATAACTAGGAAGTATTTCAAGTTGGATTTGAACTCAGAAATATGACTACTTCTAACTCCTGGACTAGTGCTCTATCTACTGCATCACTTCACCAAGTATTTTTAGTCTACTCTTTTTCCCTGCCAATTGCATTACTTTGAACTGTCTAGACTCAAGTGACTCTCTCCATTTCAGCTTTTATTTGTCTTTTTATCTAATACATTAGTCTTGTCAGTTGTCAGAACCATGTCAACAATTTTGTTTTGTTTTGTTTTGTTTTTTAGGCAATTGGGGTTAAGTGACTTGCCCAGGGTCATACAGCCAGGAAGTGTAAGTGTCTGAGATCACATTTGAACTTGGGTCCTCCTGACTTCAGGGCTGGTGCTCTATCCATTACGTCACCTGGCTGCCCCCATGTCAACAATTTGATATCTTAGCCATTACAGATACATCTTGAATTTTGTTGACTCTGGCCCCACTTACTGATCATTCTCATTGCTTCCAGATCCAGTGTTGTTTCAGTCATTATGCCTCAATAATCACATGTTAAGACATTAATTATATTTTTAGATTAAATCATAGTGAAATTCAAAAAGAATAGAGAGAATACAACACTCTATCCACTTTTAGGTTCTAACCCCAAAAGGAGGAAAATTCCCATTCAGACTTTTGTGTCATAGCACAGAAGAAAAGAGGAAGACAGAAAGTTTATTTGCCTAATAAAACTCCCTTCTTCCTGTCCCTCCCCAACTCTGACCCATGCTTGGAATGCTTTCTCTTTTTATGTCCAGCTCCTAATTTCCCTAATTCTCCTCAAATTCCTGCTAAAATACCACCTTCTAAAAGAAGCCTTTTCCAATCACTCTTAATTTAGTGACTTTTCTCCATCTATTTTTTTTTAATTATCCAGTATACAACTTATTTATATCTACTCATTGCCTGCTGTCTGGTTCATTAGATTGTAACCTTCTCAAGGGCAAGAACTGTCTTTAACTTTTCTTTGCATCACCTGTACTTAAGACAATGCCTGATACTAGTATGTTTAATAAGATACAAGATGTTTAGTAACACTTATTGACACTGACCAACACTTTTACAAACTGGGGGAATATAATAGCCAATCATAACAAATGTAAAATCCTCTTTAACTCTTCCTGAATGAGATAGCACATGCTGCTTACTGCAATCTACACCTTAAAACAATAGCCTTTTCAGGTAGCCTAAACTTTCTCATCATGTCTGTTGAGATTACCCAACTTTGTAGTTAATAACAGAGTATAACTTATATTTGCACTCTTTGACAGCAAGAAGAATGGATAGTTACCCAGCCCAGTCCTGCAATCAAAAAAATATGGAAAGACTTTCTTCTTACTATGAGGTCTGGGAATCTTTATTTTTTATCTTCAAGACCTATCTATCTAATAATTTGCATGCATAACTTCAAAAATCGATAAACATTTATTAAGCACTTACTATATCCCTGATACTATGCTAAGTACTGGGGATGCAAGTGCAAAAAAAAAAAAAAGATAATCCCTGATGACAAGCAGTGCACAGTCTAAAGAGAGAAGGCAAAACACAAAAAGGAAATTGAAAAGGAAAGGGGGAGGAGAATGTGGAAGAAAGTCAGAAATGCAGCCAAGTGAGAGTGAATTGAGAACAGAACCATAAAAAATTAAAGGATCTGTGTACTTTGTCCCAAAGCTTTCTAGAAGATATAGTCCATGAGATAAATCCTTTCTTCTAGTATGCTCACTCTACTCCAATCAAGCAAATTTGTTGCTTCCCCCCCCCACTTACTTTGATTATGGTATTCCCTCATTTTGAAACATGTTTCTTCATTCTCTCTTTGAAACTGTCCTTCTCTTTCAATACTCTATTCAAATTTCACCTCCTCCAGAAAACTGCCATATAGAATTGGTGAATCAAATTCAAAAGATTCCAAAATGATAGATCAAATCTAATAAGAAGTCATTTAATTGGTAAACACAAAAATCTTATATCTGGATTTTGTGTGTGTGTATATGTGAGGCAATCAGATTACGTGATTTGCCCCGGATAACTCAGCAAGTAAGTGTCAAGTGTCTGAGACCAAATTTTAACTCAGTTCCTACTTACTCCAGGACCACCGTAGCCACTTAGCTACCCCTACATCTGGACTTTTTTTTTTTAAGGTTTGGAAAGAAACAAACTAAACAATAGTTTTATTAATTGACCCAGAGAATTTTAGTGTTTTACATGCATAATTTGTCAATAATGTGACAAAGCAGCACTCCAAGATGCCAATGTGAATATGTTGCATCAGTGATGTCACATGGAACAGGGAATATACTTGTTCTACCTGAACCCAGAAGTCAAAACTAGAAGTAAGTGTTGATAGTTGCAGAGAAATACCTGAATAGATTGGGATGTCTACTTTCTGAAAGAGTATAAAATAGCCTTTTATCTTTGCTTTAAAAAATTGATGATCTTAAATAGATACCATATTGGTATGAATACTGAAAGATGGACAAAAACAGAAAGATAGTCAAAGAGAGATTATATTTTAAAAAATAACACTGAGCTGCACAGTTTTACATAAACCAGACTTGGCAGTGTGGAGGCCCACATGTCCTTATTCTTCCCCACTTGTACTCTCACACATCTTCATTATAAAATATAATGCTAAAAGTATGAAGTTTCTACTACCCAATACTAGGACCACTCTGGTGATTCTCTTGCCATACAACATGGCTTCTTAAACTTTTTCCACTTTCTACTCTTTTTTCCTTAGAAATTTTTTACAGGATCCCAAGCATTATAGGATATAACATAGTATCATATTATAATTATGCATTATAAAATAGATATGCAAATCAAATATTTATTAACAATAAATCTTAATTTTGTGACTCCCCATATTCAGTTAAGAGGTCCCATTTGGAGTCAGGAACCACAGCAAAAGAAGCTGGGCCCTAAGGGTACTTGGAGAAGAGATAGTAAATATCAAAGTTCAAAATGGTTTTTAAACCCCTATTTTTATTCCAATCAAAGAATATTATTTCATTGAAATGGTTATTATTAGTAATTATTGTTTGTCTATCAATATACATTTAATCAGTCTAGATAACTATTAATATAGGAATTATATTAACAGTGTATATAATATATATATATTATATTTAGGATTAACTAAATAAGGTTATATAGATTCTTTCTCACAGGTCTTCACTTGCTTATTATAAAACATGTCATCTCTACCTTTCATCCAGTCTATGAACAACAACATTGCTGATAGTGGAAATTGTATAAATCCTCTAGGTACATGTTCTTTCCTCACACAACCTATCCAAGAGGTTTTAATCTGGGTGGAATTCTTACGGCACCATTGTTCATTGACTGGATGGAGGGTAGATCCTTCTAGATTGCCCAGAGGCAGGAGTGGTCTTGCTTAAAAAGAGTCTTTGAGCAACATGATCAGAATCCCAAATCCCTTCACCTCCTTAAAATAAGCCCATCTCTCAAATTCTTTCTCTTATTGTTAACCAACCAGATTTTCTTTCTGCCTGTTAGGGAACACCCACTTTTCCAAGGGTATATAAGCTTGAGCAGCCTCTATGATTCGTCTTTGTTGTCTTAGAGTTCCAGTGACCTCTTTTATTAATTTTCACTAACTAAAATTAATAAAATTACTGTTGATTCCTCAGAAATTATTTCTCTCAGACTTTTCATAAATCACAATGTTATTATTATTCCCATCTTACAATTGAGGAAACTGAGGCAGGCAAGTTTTGTTGTCCTCCTTTTAATAAAACTTTCCTCTATAATGTGAACTGCACACTTGCAAGAGAAGAATCAGTTTCAGGCTCCTGGTACATAGGATAATCAAACTTCCTAGGTTGGGACTAAGAACCAAGAGAGTGAGAAAATCCCCTGAGCTCTTCCTGAATCCATTGGTCATGAGCAACTCTGGGATTCTATGATTTAAAGACTTTTTTTTTCTTTCTATCCAATGTCCCAAATAGATAATTACATAGAGAGAGTAACAAAGGAGCTAATTGCAGAGCAGGGAAAGCACAGGAAATACACTAGTGACCTATATGTCAAGACCTATCTCTGAAAGCTACAGTCAGTGTCTGAGATAATCAGAGCTCAGGAACACAGGGGAAATGATAACAAAATGCTTGTAGAGGAGAAACTGCATCCAGACTCAAGTTATTACTCATTATCTCTGCAGTAAGATGATCCTGAGATTACAGGTTTGCTAGAAAGGGGTGAACTTTTGAAACCATCTAATCCAATCTCTTCTTTGACAGATATAGGAATTGAGGCTTGGAGAGGGTAATGACTTGCCCAAGGTCTTACTGGCAAAGTCAGAATTCAAACCCAAGTTCCCTGAGTCCAAATCCAGCATTTTACAATCAAACATTGTCCCTTCTCACTGAATAGACTTTTAGTATGTGGTAATCAGATAAGCCAAGGGATTTCCTGCTTCCAGATATTTGGCTTTGGGTTTCTCGATTTTTTAATTAAAAAAAAAATTATTATTACTTTTAGCAGCAGCAGCAACTTCATTGAATAGAATGCTAGATCTGGAATCAAGAGGATAGTGCTCAAATCTGGCTTCAGATACCTACTATGTGACTTTGAGCAAATCATTTAACCTCTGTTTGTCTCAGTTTCCTAAACTGTAAAATGGAGATACACTGACCAGCAAGAATTATTGTAAGAATCAAACAAGGTAATAATTGTAAAGCATTTAGTACAGGGCCTAGCACTTTATAAGTGCTATATAAATGTTTGTTATCATCATTATTATTAAATAGCACTTATCTTACGGGTTGTAATTAAATGAGATAATATTTATAAGATGCATTTAGCACATAGTAAGCATTACATAAATGCTTATTGGCAGCTAGTTGGTACAGTGGATAGAAAACTGGGACTGGAATCAGAAATGCCTGAATTTAATTCTAGTTTCAGTCTTACTATATTATACTGGGAAAGTCTTTTGCCTCAGTGTTCTCACCTATAAAATGAACTGGCAAAGAAATGGTGAACTGCTCCAACATCTTTGCCAAAAAAAAAAAAAAAAAAAAAAAAAAAAAATGGAATCAAGTAGAGTCAAATGCAATTGAAAAATAACTGAACAACAATAAATATTAATTTCTTTTCTTATCCTATTATTGCTGTTGTTGTTTATAGTTGCTTATTTTCAAGGGGCATAATAAAAAGGGCACTGAATTTAAAAGTCAGAAGTCCCTAGTTCACATCCTGAATAACTGTTATTTAGTAGTTGTGTGTCTTTGGCTGAATCACTTCCTTGGTTTGACATTAGATGACCTTTTATTACCATCAATAAATCATTTGCCACATACTTGTCAATGACTCTTGCTCTTTCTGTTTCTCTGTCTCCATCTTTTTCTATCTGTCTCTGTCTCCCGCTCTCTGTCTCTATCTGTCTTTCTCATACATATGCTCACACTTATATTTACCCACATATCTCAAATCTTACTGAATACTTTTATTAGAACTTTCCTCCCTGACAAGTCAAACTCAGCCTTAGCACCTGGGATGGTACTTGTGCAGAGAGGATACTGAAGATACAGTTTTGTATCTCTGTCTCCATCTGCCAGGACTCCGGTTTGAGTAAGTCCTTTTTATCTCAAAACTTCACCTTCATGTCCTGTTGTCCATTTGTCTGGCCAACCTGGCTACCTTGCCTATCCTCTTGCCCTTCCTTTCTGATCCAAATAGGACCCACTGGTACCTGCCTTCCAGCTTGATTTTTCCTAAACACCTTGAAATGGAGTACATCCTGGGGGAAGGGAGTGCTATACCAAACCTGGATATCTACTGAGTTGCCTATCTACTTTTTTCTTCTCTCTTCCTGAGATCAATCTAGGTACACAAGCTGGTATGCAGATTCTTAGTCCTGTTTTCTTGAATCTGATCCAATATATTCTATCTATTGCTTCCTAACCCTGGTTTTCTCTTGTCCCTTTTGCTCTCTAGTTGCTGCAAATCACCATTTCTCATAAGGAAGAACTCAATCAGCAGAATCTGATAAAAATGGCCAGATCCTACCATGATCTCAAGACTGGATTTGCATCTGCTAGTCGCAATTCAATCATTGCCTATTTGAGTGACCTTGAAAAAAAAATTTTTCCCTCTCAGTCTTACTTTCCTCATCTGTAAAATGAGGGAGTTGGACTGGATGACCTCCACAGTCCCCTTATGCTATAACATTTCTCTAATTCTACAGTCCCAGATAACTTGACATTGACTCCAGGCAGTTCCTAAATCAATTATTCATTCCTTGGATTTTCATTAGGAAATTTTGTAATCATCTTAGTATATTAATAAAGATGAAGAAGAGTCTGCTCCCAAATGATATGTGGCAACCCTGTGCATGAACAATGTCTTTGTGTCTGATCAACAGGGTTTTTGGAGCTGTTAATCTGAAGAACAGCAAGACAGTTACATTTGCCTAAGAAAATACATTTCTAACTTCCACCTGTCAAGTAAAAAGGGGGTTCTGGGAAACACTCTGAGATCCAAATCCCACTTTTTACAAATGAAGAAGTGAAGATCCATGGAAGAGAGATAATCTGTCCAAGGTCAAAGATTTCTACTCTTTTTACTTCTACACTCTATGATGAATTTGGACTGAATTTTCTTCTGTTGAGGTACTAAGAACAAAGGCCAGAAACATCCATGGGGCCGGTGCTGTGTACTACAATAAACACAATTAGTTCAAAATCCTAACATGAAAGTTAAAAAACAAAAAACCACCATAGGGACTTGTTTTCAAAAAAAGGAGAATAAAAAAATTGGAAGCCTTTAGATAAAATTGAAGATGGGGATGAAAGCAAGTCATTTAGATTATTTCCAGGACTTTTAAAAATGCTGACATAAAGGGGAAAGGAGAGTCAAGTTGTAGGAAGGATGACAGGACTTGTTCCTAAGTGAAAATTCCTTAGATGTTGTTCCTGAAGGGACACCTGGTTTCTCCCATATCAAAAACAGCCACAGTGATGAATAAGACAAACATTTATAAGTTCCCTGCTTCCCCATTGTGCTATCTAGTGCCTTCATCCAGCAAACATTCATTAAGCACCTACTATATACAGACATTCTGCTAAGCATCAGAGATACAAAGAAAGGAGACAGATACAGAGGTATACAGAGAGAGAAAGAGACAGACAGACAGAGGGAGAGAGAGAAATATAGAGAGGGATGGAGGAAGAGAGAGAGGGAAAAGGAAAGGGAAAGGGAGAGGGAAATAAATTGGATTCCAATCCCTATTTTGTGTAACTCCAAAATTCCAATCTTTAAAAAAAGTACATTGAGAAACAAGAAGTTTCAATTTCCATTCAGAACTGGCCTCTGCAGTCGTGGACCCCTATGCCTAGTTTTGAGAAAATATTTATACAATTTGAGAGAGTGCTAAGAATAGAGGGAAGTAGTACAATTCTTTGGTTGATTCCAAAAAGGAAAAATCCACATAATTGGTTGAGGGAAATGTCCATTTCTCACTATACTTAGTCATCAGGCTTTCATCAATCACAAGTGTTTAGTGAGTGACTAGGCAATAGAATGCTGGAACTTTTCTGGGACTTTCCATCTTCATATTCCCAATATTAGGCCCAAAAGAACAAAGTAAAAAAGGAAACTGGTTTTCTGGAACACAACAACTTTCAGGGTACATTCATAAGAATGGGTGAAGGAGGTGTGGTGGGGTTGGGATGTGGTTAGTGCAGCAAGTTTTTATCTCTATCCCTAAAACAGGTTAATAAAGATCTAAAAGACAAACTAGACATCTATAGAGTATAACTCTGTCATAAATCATTTATTTAAAAGCAATATAATCATCAACACATGGACATCATCATCAATACATAATGGTTTAATTAGCCCCCAATTAATTCTAATCTACATAATTCTTATTCTAACAATTAAGCTTAATTCTATCCTATTTATCTTACTTATAGGTAATCACTGATACCCATAAATCACAATGAAATCAGTAAATACTGATCAAATTGATTAGGGCTATCAAAATTATCCTCACGGTTTCACTAATTAGCTCTGTAACCTGGGGAAAGGAAACAAGTATTTACAAAGTATCTAGACTGTGGAAAGTGCTTTTTACAAATTTTACCTCATTTGATCCTTACAATACTGTATGAAAGGTACTGTGGATTAGTTCCCTTAATCTTAGCAGTATATTTTCCAGGGGTGAACACATTGATAATGAAGTTGACACATACACTGCCAGAGCTAGCTCAATATTTAGGAGGCTCTTAAGTAATGTAAGATAGTGAAGAGATATTAGACTGATTACCAAGATCTGTAGATCTGAAGATCTACAGAGCTGACTTCTTTGTTGAATACATATAAAACATGGATAGTTTACCAATGCCATGACAGGAAACTGAATCACTTCCTTTTGAATTGTCTTAGGAAGATTCTGAAGATCTTCTGGCAGGACACTGATGTCCTGTCTTGAATTAGACTGCCAAGCAGTCTAATTCAATGCAAAGATGCAAAGAGAGCATCTCCAATGGGCCAGCTACATTGTTCAAATGTCAAATGTATGCTTGCCAAAAAGACTATTTTAGGGACAATTCACAAAAGTGATCAGAAAAAGTGATACAAAGACTCTCTCAAAGTCTCTCTTCACTTAAGAACTGATTGTATGACATGGGAGACACCAGCACAGAATTGCCCAGAATGCCATCCTCAACATCAGAATATGTTGTATGAGCAAAGCAGAATTGAGTCAGCTGAAAAGAAATGCAAGATATGAAAAGTTAAAGAAGCCACCCAAATGTTTATATGTACTATTTGTATTCAAACTGTGGTAGAGTATTCTGAGCTCATTTTGATCTGATTAGCTACAATAGGAGCCTCTGTAACTTGACTGTAACAAAGTGATGTTAGTTTAGTCCTCTTTGAGAAGCAAAAACAACAACCATTATTATTCCTTGTAAAGGACTACAACTGAGTAAATGCACTTGGATTATGGAGCACATGAGACTAATTGCCAATTGGACAATTCTCTATTAACATGTTTGAAGGATGACCCTCCCCAACTATTCTGTGCTGGCTCAATTGGTGGATGTGGACAAAGAAGGGGAAGTGACTTGTGAGGGTGGAGTAAGAGGAGGAAATTGAGGCATTCTCCTGGCAGTGGGGAGAGAGGAAGGAGGTGTGGAGATTGCTAGATCTAATCCCCTGACTGCGACCTCAAAAAACCAAGAATAAAGACTTTTGATTATCCTGACTCCGGCTGATTTCTGGGAAGACAGAGTTCCAGCATTTTGGCATCGTGGACCCTACCTCCACTGAACTCCTCCAGTGACTAGAAGATTAGGTGAGTATTCTAATAGACAAATAAGGAACTTACCTTGTTAAGGGCTAAACCAGCAATCTCTTATAGCTAAAATGGGGCAGATGTTAGCTAAAGACATTCTCTTGACCTCAGCAGACTCAGCCCTAGCCCCAGCTCCAGCCCCAGCCCCAGTTCCAGCCCCGCCCAGGAGTGGTGCTATAGAGAGTATAATTAAGATAATTGAGGAGCAGAGTTTACTTATAACCTGGGTACAGATTGATAAACTTTTGGGCACATTAAAACGCACGTCCCCTTGGTTCTTAGAGGAATAAAAACTAAATGTAGATAATTGGAAGCTAGTGGGACTTCAACTGAAAGAATTTCACACAAAAAAATGGGCCTTGTTCAATTTCCATAGAGGTATATACAACGTAGTTCAATTAGCCTTAAACTATCCAGCAAGTTGTAGGAGAAGGAAGTTTTAAAAATGAACAGAGGAGGAAGTGTGAGGAAAAAAAGAAAGATAAAGATCTTGCCCAAGGGCAAGGGGATTTAAATGAGGAATTAGGGTGTGATGACTCTGATTCTCTTGAAGAAGCTTCAACCCCGCCTGGAGAGCAGATTATTGACAGGCCTATATCAACTCCAACTTCAGGGATGGAGGGAGGAAGAGTAGTGTGAGGGGCGGTGATATCATCAGCACCTCCCCCCCAGCAATCACCAACACCTATAACTAGATTACAAAAAGCAATTTTTAAAGTATCAGAAGAATGAAAAGAAATAGATAGTGATTTCAAACTTCAAATATTTCCCATGATTCAACAGTTTAACTCTGAAGGCCAAGAAAGTAGAAGATGCATTCCTTTTGATATGGACATCCTCAAAGACCAGAAAAAAGCTTGCACTCTCTATAAGGCTACATCAGCTTATGTTAAAATGTTACTACAGAATTTGGCTAGTGATTGGAAATCCATTGCAGGGGTGTTCTTAGAACCTGGACAAAATTTGTTGTGGCTTTCTGAATATAGTGAATTCTGTAGGATACAAGCCCAACAAAATAGTCAAAGTGGAGTTAATACTTCAATCACCTGTGATGTACTAACAGGTGTAGGTTCTTATGCAGAAGCTTCAGTACAGATTAATTACTCCATAGCAGTATTTGAGCAAATTGCTGCTGCTATCAAAGCATGGGCTTCTCTCCCCAGTAAAAATGACAAGGGTGAGACCTACACAAAAATTGTACAAAGACCAAATGAACCCTTTGCTGATTTTGTGGGACGTTTGCAGACAGCTGACATATGGACTAATGGTGAAAATATAGTAACAGACACTTTGGTAAGGCAACTTGCTAAAGAAAATGCCAATGAGGTTTGTAGAAGGATTATACTAGGACTACACAAGGATGCTCCTTTAGAGGAGATCATAAGATGCTGTGCCACAGTGGGCACAAATACCTTTTATAGCCAGGCTATGGTGCAGACTTCCCAAGATCCCAACATGGGAAGACAGGGTCCCTTTTGGCAAGGGACTTCTAGAGAGACTCGTCAATGCTTTCAATGTGGTAAAATAGGCCATCTGAAACCTCAATATTGGCATAAAGACAGAGTGAAAAAACAGGGTGGGAGAACAAGACCCAAAACCCCATGTCCAAAATGCAACAGAGGACTCCATTGGGCATCAGAATGTAAACTGATTCAGGGAAACGGGATGAGGAGCTCAGCCCCAGGGCCCAAGGCAAAGAATACTTGGGGCATGATGGCAGCTGATGCTACACCCAGAGAGTGCCTACAAGTCCAATACCCAGACATGACCAATCAGCCAGGAAGCCATCTGAGGGGAAAATCAATCGGCCAGGAAGCAACATGATGGGAGAAAGGGATTACAATTAGGGAGGATAGAGTTGTATGCAGCTGGGACAACTGAGATACCCCCTGGAGAGGTGAAATCTGTTCCTCTCCAGCCTATGGATCCCTTCCCTCCAGGCACAGTAGGCTTGACCATTTCATCTCCTGAAGTACTAACAAAACCAGTGTTCATTCATACACTGATGTGGGAAACTGGATGTGTAGATACCATCCCAATCACTAATACAGGTAGACAATGTGTGACTTATCAACCAGGGGAAGCATCGGGTTTATTGATACAGATTCCTAATAAGCAATTTGGTGATAGTCGCCCAGATTCTGACTCCAAGCAACAAAACCCAGGAATATCCTGGACAGCAGTTGTGACAGCTGACTGATCTACACTCACTATCTATATAAATGGCATACCATTAGAAAGATTGGTAGACACTGGTGCAGATTGTACAGTCATTAGAGGTGCCAACTGCCTCAGTCACTGGCCAAAAACTAAGGCAAACACCTACATGTCTGAGGTAGGAGGATCAATAGCAGCTGAAGTTAATGCTACCTCTTTAAGATGGATATTTGAAGGTGAAACAGGAGTTTTTACTCCTTTTATAGTTGAAAAAATCCCCATCAATCTGTGGGGAAGAGACATTTTACAACAATTAGGGTTAAAAATGAGTACTTAGGTTTTTTAGGCAGGGCTACTGTTGAAGGCCTGCCACCACTTTCACCTGTTCCTATCCAAAGGAAAACTGGTACACCAGTGTGGATAGAACAGTGGCCCTTAGGTAGCGATAAAATTCAGGCCTTACTAGACATATTACAGGAACAACTTGACCAAGGACACTTACAACCTTCTCTAAGTTCTTGGAATTCCCCAGTATTTGTTGTTAAAAAGAAATCTATAAAATGGAGGATGTTTACTGATTTAAGAAAGGTAAATGAACAGATGGAAACTATGGGAACTCTTCAACCTGGACTTCCATCTCCTACTCAGTTGCCTAGAGAATGGCCTCTGTGGGTTAAAGACATTAAGGATTGTTTCTATTCTATCCCTCTAGATAAGGAGGATATGAAAAGATTTGCCTTTTCAGTGCCCAGCGTTAACTTAGCTGAGCCTTATAAAAGATATGAATGGACAGTTTTGCCATAGGGAATGAAAAACAGCCCTACTATGTGTCAAATGTATGTTGCTGCTGCTCTTACTCCAGTAAGAAAAGCATTTCCAAAAGTGGTGTTATTACATTACATGGATAATATATTGGGATGTGAACCTGAGGAACAAATGTTAGAAGCATGTCTACAAAAAAACATAGAAACACTAAGGCATTATAAATTGCACATAGCTTCAGAAAAGATTCAAAGACATGCTCCTTTTCAATATTTAGGATATGAAGTATATCCTAAGGTGCTTATAGTACAAAAACTCTCCTTAAGAACAGAGAAGCTAAACACCTTAAATGACTTCCAGAAATTGATAGGAGATATCCAATGGATGTATCCTGTGCTAGGCTTGACTACCAGTCAATTGCAACCATTATATAACATTTTAAGGAGAGACAGTTATTTAAATTCACCACGCCAGATTACAAAAGAAGCTCAAGAGGCTTTGAGACAAGTTGAACTGGCTTTATCCAATGTGGATGAAAGAGTCACTCAAAAACCCTTGGAAATATCAGTTTTTGCTACACAAAAGGCACCCACAGCAGTCCTTCATCAAGGAGACAGTGTGATAGAGTGGGTGAACCTCCCACGACAACAAGAACAAAGCCTTATTCCTTACCCAGTGCTTGTGGCTAGAAATTTATTAAAGGCCATTAAGCAAGCAGTACAATTATCTGGGATAAGACCTGACAAGATATCCACCTTTTATACTAATGCACAAGTTAATGTGTGCTGTGAAACCATCCCAGAGTGGCAAATTTTATTAGCCATGGCTCCAAATTTTACACACGGGTCTCCATTAAAGATAACCAGACTGTTACATAATTGACAATGGATTCTTGAAGAAAAGGTTTCTAAAGTTCCTCTTAAAGGACCAACTATCTTTACAGATGCATCCAAACATAATATTTGTGCTGTATACTCTTGTAACTTAACTATAAAGAGAGTAATCAGAACTCCTTTTCAATCCACTCAACAGAATGAATTGTATGCAATCATTCTAGCTCTTGCATATTATCTGGGAGACATAAATATAATATCCGATTTGGCCTATTCAGTAGGTGTGGTATAAGAATTGCAACAGCCCAAATAAAATTTGTAGCCTCCAATATATATCAGCTCTTTAAGGAATTTCAAGAGTGAGTGAGAAAGCATCCAGGTAAGATTTATATTTTGCATGTCTACTCTCATAGTGGACTTCCAGGTCCTATTTTTGATGGTAATTCAAAGGCAGATAGTCTTCTAACCATGTTGGCCAATACTCCTTTATTTCAAGAAGCCCAAGAATCTCATTCTAAATATCATCAGGCTGCCTGAGCTTTATGTTTACAATTTGGAATAACAAGAGAAGAAGCTAGGAGCATAGTAAAAGCCTGTACAGCTTGCCTTCCTTTCCATGCTCCTACACTCCCTCCAGGGAAGAACCCTCATGGTTTGAGACCTAATGGAATTTGGCAAATGGATGTGACCCATTATAAATCTTTTGGTCGTCTATCTTTTATCCACGTTGTGGTAGACACCTTTTCAGGATTCACTTTTGCAATGCCAGCAGCAAAAGAGACAGCCTGAGTGGTCGCTGAATTTCTTATACAAGCATTTACAATTATGGGTGTGCCACAAGCAATAAAAACAGACAATGGACCTGCATATATTTCTAAACATTTTGTACACTTTTGTGCACAGTATAAGATTTTACATATCACTGGCATACCCTTTAATCCTCAAGGACATGCAATAGTAGAGAGAAGAAACAGAGATATTAAGATGCTCCTCCAAAAACAAAAGAAAGGGGGAACCACAGGTAACCCCAGAGAACTTCTAAATCTAGTTCTCTATACCATTATTTTTTTAATTTTTGACAAAAATGCACTGGCTCCGGCAGACAGGTTTTATAACCCACCGGAAGGGCAGTGTCCAGTGCAAGCAGCTCCACTGTCTTTAGATAATTGCCAGGTCATGTGGAGAGACCCATAAAGTGGTGAATGGAAGGGACCAGATAGGTTAATTGCTTGGGGGAGAGGGTTTGCTTGTATCTCCACAGATGGAGAATGAATCAGATGGGTGCCAACAAGCCATGTTCGCCTTGTCCATCCAGATGAAGCAGACCCTTGAAACGAAGGAGAAGACCCAAGAAACATCAGGTGGTTCTGTTGCTGAATGTGCCCACCACTAAAAGAACCTGGCAGTTATGGTGTTTGACTCAGGGACATCAAAAATTGTTGGACTTGAATATCCTCAGGAATCATTGGATTCTCTGAGACATCATAAGACTATTGTAGGACTGAAATCCTCAGGAATCATTGGATTCTCTGAGACATCATAAGACTATTGTAGGACTTGAAAGTCCTCAGGAATCATTGGATTCTCTGAGGCATCATAAGACTGTTTCAGGACTTCAAAACCTGTAGGCATCATTGGATTCCCTAACAAATAAAAAGACTGTTGCGGGACTTCAAAAACTTGTGGGGATCATTGGATTCCTTGACACATGAAGCAATGGACAATAGATTGGTTTTGGACTATCTCTTGGTTGCTGAAGAAGGCATATGTGTGACTGATGTTTACATAGGACTTCTGGACATCTTTTACAACACCAAGTTGATTCATATTGTTTGTTATATTGCTATTTGCATGTACAATTCATGTTTGTTACAGCTTTTCAAGCCTGCACTGACTGTGGGGAGAGTTATCACTAATAGCCTCTGCGTTATTGCTGTGCTTATTTAATACCTCCCATGCTGATGGGTTTGTGCAAACTTGTCTCTAATAAGACCCTTCAACCTAGAAACCTGCCAGCAATCACCACTTCCCTTGGTGCTTGTCATCTCCCTTCCTGAGATATCGGGGGGATGTGATCACCTCCTTTTTGGGGTTCTCACCTCCCTGAGAAGTCAGGGATGGCATGACCACCTGTGTTCTAAAACAAAAGAAAGCAGAAGATGTAAAGGGTTAGAACTGAGCAAATGCACTTGGATAATGGAGCATGTGAGACTAATTGCCAATTGAACAATTTTCTATTAACATGTTTGAAGGATGACCCTCCCCAACTATTCTGTGCTGGCTCAATTGATGGGTGTGGACAAAGAAGGGGAAGTGTCTTGTGTAGATGGAGTAGGAAGAGGAAATTGAGGCATTCTTCTGACAGTGGAGAGAGAGGAAGGAGGTGTGGAGATTGCTAAATCTAAACCCCTGACTGCGACCTTAAAAGACCAAGAATAAAGACTTTTGATTATCCTGACTCCAGCTGATTTCTGGGAAGACAGAGTTCCAGCAATTCCTATTTAAAATTTCAAGAACTGAGGCAAGTAGAAGTTAAACTACTTTCCTGATGTCACACAGCTAGTATGTGCCTAAAGCCCTATTTGAATTCTGATCTTTGTGACTGTAGGTCCAGAGCCAACACTATCTCACTTGGAACTGAAAGAGAAAGAAAGATGTTAGACTAAATATCCTTTAAAGCCCTTCTCACTCCAAAGTCAGTGAGGAATCCTTTCACATATTCATTTCAGTCAGTTAATAAACATTTATTAAGCACCTACTGTGTGCCTAACCACTATGATAAGCACTACCCCTCAAGGAGCTTAAAAGGGCAGGCACTTAGGAAATTTTCTCAAAAATTAGTAATGCTACTCAGGTGTTTTCTTCGGCATTCACACTGAACAATTCTGGTTTTCTGAATTGGCTGAAGGAAGAAGAGAAACTTGGACTGCACTCTCTTTGTCTTAACTGTGTCTGGGGGAGTTTGAGGGAGGGGGTCTTTCTGTCTGCGTCTATCTTTCTGTCTCTATCTCTCTCCTCTGTTCTGTCTCTGCCCCTCTTTGTCTCTATCTCTGTCTCTGTCTGTCTCTGTTTCTGACTCTATCTCTAGCTCTTTCTCTCTCTTCTGTCCATCTGTCAGTCTTTCACTGAAAATGGAAAGGAGTCCACTACAGTATACATGGGGAATGTGCAGCAAGTTTGCCATGTATAGTTGCCATAACAACACAGACCACTCAGGAAAATAGAGATGGATGGATGAGTGAGCTCTGAGATATCTACCTCCTCCATTCTTCCTCCCAGTACATCCTATCCCCATTCCTGCCTCACCACCTTCAATCTAGCCAATGCATTGAGCTGAGTATCCTTTACACAGTGTCCTGAATTATAATACCAGGCAAGAAGATTAGATAAAGAAAACTCTTTTATCTGTACCCAGGGAAATAAAATCTCACAATTGTTAGCTATGAGTGATTGAAGGCATTCATTATTAATTCCAGCAAAAGAAAGTATCTTTTCTTATAAGGATTGTCCTGTAACTAATCCCAACTAACTATTCACTGTTCCAAACTCTACTTCCCAGCCCTCCCTCCCCCACACATACAGACACATTCTCTCTAAAAGTGACAGGGTGGGAGGTAGCTTTGATTTGCCTTTTAAATTCTTCCTCTAGCTATAGGAATACACATTTCTGAGGAGACTTTGTCCAGTGACTTTTGGAGATATCATTCCTTTCCTATCACCTAGTTCAATCAATTTTTACACCTAAATCCTTTCAGATTCAATTTCTTTATTGTCTGAGTCATTTCTGGAAAGACAGTATTAAAACCTGTGCTGATTTTTCTATCCTCTCATCTGAGCCTGTTGTTTGATAAAAGACCGTCCTGCCTTTGTGGCTGTGCTAAGCCCTACCCAGACAGACAGAGGACCTCATAGAAAACCTCCAGGTGTTGAGGTTTTCCATCCTTCCTTTTTCCCAACTTGAGGATTCCCCATTCTTCCTTCTCAGAGCAGCCAGTTGTGAAAATTCCCTAGTTGCCTCATGTACTTTGGAGTTCCTTGACCTTCCTCCTCACTAAAGTTCAGATGTAAGGATTTCTTTCCTCTCCTCCTCACCCATCCAGAATCTCATAATGCTGCCATTAAATTTTCTATAGTTCCTACCTCCCTTTCTATCTCAGAAGTTAACCCATTATCTGCCCACAGTAAAGGACATGAAATTTTCATTTAAAAAAATAATAATAATATGCTTCCAAACTCTCAAAGAGACAATGATTCAATTCAATTTAGCATATTTTTGTTAAGTATTTACTATGTCACAAGGGTTCTGCTTGAGGCACTGGAATTATAATTAAAACCATTGCTGTTTCAGATATAACCCACTCTTTGTGACCCCATTTCTTGGCACAGATACTGGAGAGGTTTGCTATTTCCTTCTGATAGGGTGAATGGGCCATGTCCCTGGTAACAACCTAGTGTCTTAGTGGGCTCCAATGAGGAAGGAGCAAGCTGACTATAGAATTATCTTATACTGAATTACCTTGTACAGAGTTTTCCTGTACTGATGCCCACTGTTATCTTATACAATCTGAAGGTTAAGCTATAAATATCAACTCTCAAGTTTCTTTTACATAAACAGGATGACCACAACCACCAGCTGATTTACTGATATGCACAATTAGCATAGGTAGTTCTTCTTGCTCAGTTTTCTATCCCATAAAAGACCCCACCTCTCCATTTGTTAATTATGAATTCATTAGGAACTCTGCCCTCTTGCTTAACATCATAATAAAGCTTTACCTCTTGACATAAGAGATGGTTTGAGTCTGTGTATTCATTCCAGATAACTGCCCACTACCATGACTGGTTGGACCTCTGTACTACTCCAACTTATTTTACAGATAAGAAAACAGGTAAACAAGGTTAAATGACTTGTCCAGCTAGAAGTATTTGAAGCCACATTTGAACTCAGGAAGAAGACTCTTCCTGACTCCAGGCTCCACACTTTATCAATTGCATCATCAAACTACCCAATTAAAAATAATACTAATTAGCAATTTGATGGTATCTTGTCACAAAGCATTTTCCTCAATATATCCTAAAAGTTCATAGAATTATATATATTTTAATAGATCTTCAGAGCCAGACTCATTCTTTTACAAATTAGGTAACTAAAGTCATAGAAGTTAAATAACTTGGGCACAGGATGACAATACCAACATCACATATCCACAAGGTACCTCAGGTAAGATTTGAGCATCAGTCTTCTTGTCTCCAACTCCAGTGCCCTACCCACTGTGCCATGCTTCTGCTTCATAGAATAATGTATAGAGAGAAAATCTCAAAATCAGAAAGACTGGATTCAAGTTTTGCCTCTTAGACATACTGCTCTTGTGACATTAGATACCTAATCTCTCAGGATCCCAAGCATGGGACTAGATATTCTTCCTTAATAACAGCTAGGGGTTAGGACTAGAAGCAGGGCTGGAGTTCTTGGAAGTTCTGTTTCCCAGGGCTCTTGGTTCCATGTGCTGGCTTTTTCTGCCTGGGTTTGAGAGAAGATTATTGAGATGTTAAAATGGTGATAACAGTTTGATTCAACTGTCATCTCTTCCTCAGGGCACCTTGCTACCTCTGACCAGTTTGATTTGTCTGCCTCATTAGTTCAGCTGGTCATCATAAATATATATTATTTGAACCACCTTTTTCACAAAGTTATAAAAAACTTCCATTCAAACAAGCTATAGGGTTTGAAAAGGGCATTTTACATATATTCTTATTGGAACTTAAAAACCCTGTAAGGTAGATATTACTATTTTCTCCCCATTTTACAGATGAGATCTTTGAGGCTCAAAGAGGTTAAGTAGTAGTAATTGTAGTAGTAGTAGTAGTAGTAGTAGTAGTAGTAGTAGTAGTAGTAGTAATAGTAGCAGAAGCAGCAGCAGCAGCAACAGCAGCAGCAGCAGCAGTAGTAGTTGTTGTTGTTGTTGTTTGTTGTTGTAGTAGTAATAGTAGTAGTAGCAGCAGCAGTAATGGTGATGGTAGTGGCCATAGCAGTAGTACTAGTTGTTGTTGTTGTTTTTGTAGTAATAAAGTAGTAGTAGTAATAGTATTTCAGAAGACTTCACCCTTCAGGCAAATAGCAACCCATCCATGCATGTTAGTCAATGCTGTGCAACTCTTAATCACATTTTCTAAAAGTTTGTCCAAAGTATACTATTAACAACTTGGGGACTTTTCTTGCCATTAGCCACTAATAGATCCCAGGCCAAACCCCATTTGGTCATTGTATGGATCCTGATTGACTCAGATTGAATGTAAATAACAATTATTTCTGCTTTGACCAGAAACTCTGAGGGTCTTCCACTCCCAGATTTACTGATTTATTTTGAACTAGATGAAAGAGGAGGTTCTTTGTCTCAAATGCTAATTCATCTCAATCCCTGAATGAGTGTGTCCTCAGTCAGACTTGAAACCTGTTGAAGACCTTTGGTCTTTTAGAAGACCTTTTAAGTCCAAGGTCTCCCCTTTTATCCAGAACCATCTCCAGTCATCCTGACCTATATCTGGCCACTGGACTCAGATGACTTTGAAAGGGAAAGTAAGGCAGATGACCTTGAACAGCCACTTAAATCCAATTCACTTGCTTGTTATGCCATCACCTCCTTGATGCCATGGTCCTCTTCAGGAATGAAGGACAAACACCAGCAACAATGGACCACCCAGGTCACCCACTAGTAGCTTCCTTGCCTCCCACTTTGTAACAAACTCCACTTTTCTTCCTAACATAATTCCTTGGTAACATGGTCTATCCTTCTCTTCCCATCACATAATTCCTTAGCATTCATGAGGATTAACAAAAGAAAATAGGGTATTTGCATGCAGCCAGTGTGACCTAGTGGTTTATTCTTCTCCATTCCAGGGATCTTTCTATCTCAATATCCATTATTAGTCATTAGAATTAGAGCTGGAGACATATGAGCACATTCTTACTAGGCAATCCTCCTTTCTTAGTATTCATTCCTTATCTGTCAGCAGAAGCTTCTGTCATTACACTATTACCTAATGACCGACATGTTACAATTAATTAAATCCCAGCTTATCTTACTGTGAGGGGATGAGCCTCCTCTCTCTTTCTGCAAGAAAATGTCTGTAATTTTTACTATAGGCATAAAAGATTTTTCTCATGTAGAATTGTAGTATGAGGAGGAAGATCAAATGACAGTAGGTGACCAAGTTCATCAAAATCTCCAAAGAAAACCAGGAAACCAAAGAAAACCAGTTTTGAAGCAGGTAAATTAAGTCAAAACAAGTTGAATTGCATCAATTAGTATTGGTTAATGTCTAATACGTGCCAGGCATTGTGTCAAATGCTTGGTGGGTAGGTGGGTGCTGTTGTTATTGAATCATTTCAGTCATGCCCAACTCTTTTTGACCCTATTTGGGGGTTTCTTGGCATAGATGCTGCAGTGGTTTGCCATTTCCTTCTCTAGATTATTTTACAGAAGTGGGGCTAAGGATTAAATGATTTGCTCAGATTCACAGATGAGTCTGATTCCAAGCCCAATGCTCTGGGTTGGAGAGGGATAAACACAAGCAAAAAGAAAAATATTCTCTGTCTTCAAGGAGACTGATGATCAAATGATATAGCAGAAAGTAAAGCAAAACTATTAACCCTGACACCAAGCACCAACAATATAAAGGAAAGTCACATTGAAAGACTTCAGAACTCTGGTCAGTGTAGTGCCTAGCTGTGACCTCCAATGATTAAGTAAAGGATGCTTCCCTCTTCTTGACAGACAAGTCATAATCCATAAATTTAATTATCATTGCTTATTATCTCTATGTGGATGACTCCCAGATTTCTCTCTGTCTCTCTGTGTTATGTGTTTTTGTCTCTCTCTATGTCTCTCTGTCTCTTTGTCTCTCTCTGTGTTTCTGTCTCTCTGTATCTCTGTCTCTGTCTATATCTCTGTCTCTGTCTCTATCTCTCTTTCTCTCTCTCTCCCTTCCCCCAACTCTCCCTCTCTTTCTCTTTCTCTTGGAAAGTCCTTGAGTTCAAAACCAGCTTCAGACATTTACCAGCTGTGTGACCCTAAGTATGTCATTTAACCTCAGTCTACTTCAGTTTCTTCAACTGTAAAATGGTAATTATAACTCCAATGCTTGTGTGATAATCAAATTAAATATTTGTAAAGCTCTTATCACAGTGCCCAGTATATAGTAAATAATTCATAAATAATACTTCTTCCCTAACTTCCATTTCTTCTTACCTAGACTTTTGTCATTATATGCTTGGGTCTCCAACTATCACTATCTCTTTCTCTCTGATCTGTCTTCTGCACAGTCACTAAATTAATATTCCTAAAACACAGATCAAACCATGTCACTCCCCTTGCTCAAAAATCTTTGATGACTCCCTATTCCTTTTAGTATCAAATATAAACTCTGTCACCTGATATTTAAATCCCTTCATAGTCCAATTTTCAATTACCTTTCCAGATATAAAAAGTGTCTAAGACTTTGGGGATTCTTTGTAGTTAACATTACTTTGCTTCATAAAAACTGTTTTCAAGCCAAAATGCCCTGCTAGTTTTCCCCTCAATTCAGGATCCTTAGCCCTGGAACAAGGTGAATTTACTCTATATTTTCAGAGTAAGAGATCATGGAGTCAAAAATAGGAGCTAGAAGAAATTACACACAATACAATGCTTTCTTAAGTTTAGATCATTGACAAAGTAATGTCAAGCCTTGATTTAGTATTTATCCATTCCTGAGATATAAATGCTTACCCTGAAAATTTGACAACTGACTCTGGTCCCAACTAGCTGCACCCATAATGTTGCTTTTCTGCCAGTGTAACCCTGGGCAAATCAGTTCTTCTCCCTGATGCTTGGTTTTCTCATCAATTAAATGAAAAGATTATACTATGTGATGGAAAAAATGTTAACAAGGTAGATTACATTTTAAAATGTGTCTTCTGTATATTTGTGTAGAGAAGCCAATTGTCAGGCATTTATCAACACATCCCTGGTAATGAGAGAAGAATAGCTAATACAGTAGTTGTGATTTTTGTTATATTCCTTTAGGAATAAAAGAGTCAGGACTTGGTATAATTTCCATCCCAATGAATCAGTCAACCAACCAGCATTTATTAAGTGTCTACTGTTTTCCAGACATTGTGTGATAGATAGATAGATAGATCAATTGATTGGTCGATAGACAGATGACAAAAAATTACCTATTCTTAAAGAGTTTAAATTCTATATGTGAAGAAAATATTTATATAAGTATATACAGAATAGATAGGAAAGGTTCCTTCTAAAAGACAATGACTGAGATGTATGCTGAAAAAATATGAGAAATTCTATGAGGTTGGAAAGAGAAGATGATATGCATTTCAGACTGAGAATGACCAGGGCAAAAACAAGGTGACAGGAGATGGAGTCTTACGTGACAGGAGATGGAGTCTTATGTGCCAGGAAAACAGAAATTAGTTTGAATAGATCCTAGAATGCAAGAAGAACGGTAATGCATAATGAAGTTGGAAAGATTGACTGGAAGTAAGTTACAAAAAGAGAGGTTTATACTTTATCCTAGAAGCAAGAGGAAGCCACTGGAGTTTATTGAATAGGGAATGGATATGGCCAGATCTATATGGTTGAGGAAAACCCAAACTAAAAAAGTCATTTAAACTCTGCCTTCCTCAGTTTCTCAACTGTAAAATGGGATAATAATAGCACCTCAACTCTTGTGATTGTGAGGATCAAGAGATATTTGTAAAGCTCTTAGCATAGTGCCTGATTTATAATAGGTGATTAATAAATGCTTCTTTCTTCCTCTCCATTCCTTCTTACCTCGGATATTGCCCTTATATAGCTGGAGCCTAACCTCTACTATATTTCCATTTCTCATATCTTTTAGTTAGGGAGAGGGAACATTTCTCATCAGAGCATGGTCCCTCAAATTTCTTCTGCAAATCACTTGGCTATGAACAAAAATTAACTAAGTGGCAAATAAAGTCAGAAGGACAAATATCTAAAAAAAGAAAGAAAACTCTCAATACAATTTGCCTCATCATTAAACAGCTTGCTCAGGCTAAGTGCTTCACAACTATTATCTCATTTGCTCAGAGAAACTCCTAGAAAGTCCCAAATAACAGCTGCAAAAAAAATAAAAATTGAAAGATATCAAAAAAGATTATGTGGATTCCTAGAATCCTCTGACATTCTAATGAGCCAGAGGAATTTAGCAATCTTCTCATTTGAACCACTCATTTTATAGAGGAAGAAACAGAGGTGCAGGGAGAAGTGAAATTCATACAAAGTTACTCAAATAACTAGTATGTGGCAAAGTTAGGACTAAAATCTTGGTTTTCTGCTCTTCAGTCTCAGGGTCCTTTTGTTCCTCCATGATATCTGAAGGTAGTATAAAGAGAGTCCTGATTGTCAGGAATCAAGTGATTCTGAGTGATGAAGTGAGTATCTGAGATATGCTCTGTCAAACCACTATCAATGTCAATTACAATCAGAGTCATCATGGACTGAGAAAAGCAAAGGAGAGGGAAAGAAGGGACCAGGGAGGAAAGCTAGGATAAGCCCTTGCTTATGGCAAGGATCAGCAAAGCCTGGAGAATAAGGATGACTGTATAAATAAAGTGTAAAGGCAAAAGGGCTTCTGAAGTGGGGAATGTAAGGCGTGTAATGGGGAGGGCTAGGTCTCAGAGGGCCAGGCCTGGAGTCAGGAAGACCTAAATTCAAATCTGCCCTCAGACACTTCCTAGCTGTGTGACCCTGGGCAGTTTGCCCCAGTTTCCTCATCTGTAAAATGAGCTGGAGAAGGAAATGAATACTTCAGTATCTTTGCCAAGAAAACCTCAGATGGGGTCATGAAGAACTGGATTAAACAACAACTCTCTGAATCCAGACCTATCAACTGCACCACCTGTCTGGCCCCTCTCCTTTCCAGTTCTCTTTTATGTGTCATCTTCTGCACATTAGAATATAACTTCCAGGGGCAGCTAGGTGGCGCAGTGGATAGAACACCAGCCCTGAATTCAGGAGGACCCGAGTTCAAATCTGACTCAGACACTTAACACTTCCTAGCTGTGTGACCCTGGGCAAGTCACTTAACCTCATCCTCAAAAAAAAAAAAAAAAAAAAAAGACTATAACTTCCTTCAGAGCCAGGGACTGTCTTGCTTACTTATATTTGTGCTCCCAATACATAGTGTCTGGCACACAGTAAGCACTTTAAATATTTTATCTATCACTTTAAAGTCTATATACATTGTATCATTCAATCCTCACAACAGCCTAGTAAGTAAACATATTATAACAATAATGTTCCCTTTACAAGTGAGAAAACTGAGATTCATAGAAGTTGTGATCTGCCATCTTGCCTCCAAGTTACACACATGTTTGTTTCTTTATAATGTGTCTCTTTCTGCTCCAGTTCTCATTTTGTATACTTGGGGAGAAGGAAAACCTACATCTGAATTAGAAATGGATTAAAGGTGATAGAAAAATGACCTAGAATATATTATGTATCACAGAACAGGGAAGATTGCAACAGGGAAGCAGGGAAGATCGTCTGTCCTCTGGGATCAAACAATGTTCTGAACAATTCGGAGGAAGCCAAGGGCACAGTGAGGAAAAGAGAAGGTAGATGTGTGGAAATAACACCCCGTGGTTAATAATTTAATCTTTCTCCCATCTTTTTAACATTTGAGAAAAACAGCAGAAGGTAATGTTTCTCCCCATGATTCTCAAAGTCTAGAAATGTGCTTTCTGCCTCACTCAGTCTAGTGGTATGCACTCTCTTTCTGTGAATTCAGTCTTTCCCCTGTGGAGATCATCTCTATCCAATAGAAAGCTTTTCTCGCCACCCCAAAAGTGTAAGTAACTTCCTAACCTTGAACTATTCAGAATTGTCCCTTTAGATGGGGCTCCTGGTTAACTAAGTGTTAGTGATTGGGTCTAACTGGGATCAATTCAATGATTTTATTTGAAGTCATTTTATGTGTCAATTCTGAATATGAATTTAAACATGTTCTATTTCAAACATGAGATAAAAAATTTCTCATTGTGAATTCAGACAAAATGTTATTCCCTTCACTAACCATGCTGAGTCAAAAAGGAATCTTGGTGGAACAATGGGAATTTTTCTATACATTCATTTCAAATCTGACCTCATACACTTAGTAGCCTAGTGACTCTGAGCAAGTCACCCTGTTTGTCTCAGTTTCCTCATCTGTAAAATGAGCCAGTAAAGGAAAGTCAAACCACCGCAGTATCACTGGCAAGAAAGCTCCAAATGTAGTCATGAAGAGTCAGATACAACTGAACAACAACCAGACATCAGTTCTCAAGCGGTGGGATTTTTCATCCACATATAAATCAAAAAAAATTCCTGGTCCCAGATTCCAAAGGCAGCCTCCCAGACCCTTTAAAGTAAAACTAATGAGACCTACATAAAATAGATGCCAATCAAGGAGGAAGAAGATCTGAGGTCAGAAGTTGCTGTTGCTCAGTGTTTAGCTCAGTCTGACTTTTAATATCTCCATGGATCATAATTAGCATTCGGGTCCATCTATCCTTCACTATCTCTCAGAGTCCATACAAGTTCATGTTAGTTGTTTCTGTGAACACTATCTATCCATGGTTCTGTATTCAAACCCTCTTAATTTTATTACCTGTGTGAACTTAAGCATGTCACAGCCTCCCTGAGCCTCAGTTTCCTCATCAGTAAACAGAAGTTTGATTAGGTGACCTCTGAAGTCTTATGGAACAGCAGCTCTATTGTCTTAGAATGCTAATTCTATTAATTATGAAAGCAAAAGCTGACTGACCACTTGTTAGAGTACTTTAAAGTGGATTCAAATTTTAGGTAGGACTACACTTTGAAATCATTTTAAAAGTCCAGGCCCATCATATGCCAAAAAAGGAAGCTCAGTCCAAGATTGGTTGAGTCTCTTTCTGGTACACACATAAATAATATAAGTGACCAAACCAGGATTTGAGTCTAAGTGTTCTGTATTGCAAATCCAGAATACTTTCCAGCAAATCATATTGCCCTTACTACATGGCAACCTTTGAAATCTCTTCCAACTCTGAACTTCTGTGATTCTTTTATTATTTCTATTACTGTGTTGTTATTCAGTTGTGTCCAACTCTTCACACTTAAAGAATAAAAAGGTGAGAGAGTTTAGACTGGGGAGGAAGGGGGAGGAGGAAACTAGGAGAAGAAACCAAACTCTTTAAAGTACTAAATAGAAAATACTAGAATGAGATAAATTGAATTTAGGGAAATAGTGAGAGACACTGACATAAAGGATCGCTGAAGATTTATTTCCTGAATTGGATAAAGCTGAAGATTATAGCTGTATACTTACAATTTATTTATCTGTGGAGAATTTGTAGCCTGATATTCCCTGTACAAAGTAGTTTCTTGTCCTCAAATCAGTGGTCCTTAAACTTTTTTTTATTATTATACAACCTTATTAGTAAAAAATGAAATAAAATCAGGGATATATCCTCAATGTATGTGTAGTGCTCCCATAGCCTTAGAGTCACACATGCTCAACCAGAATTCCATACAATAGGTATGAGTATGAGTGTGTGAAAGGAGAGTGTATGTTCCCAATTTGGGGGATTATTTTATAATGGTCCTTGATGTACTGTATTAAAAGTTATACTGATACAATGACTCACTGTTTTTAGCCCTGTTTGTTAGTGTTGGGACAGGCTCTATTGAAAGAGATTCTGTTGGAGGAAGCATCACCCAGTCTTCAGCCTTTGTACCTGATTTGCAACACATATTTCCTATCTGTTAGCCCACAGATCAGCAATTGGGGAAGTGCTAAGAATTCAGTGGCTCATTCCCTTTGGCTGATCTGGAACTATTTGAAATGTCTTTATCTCATTACAAAAGTTATCAATAAAAGATGACTCCATCACTTGCTGATCTCTGGCAATTAGCTCATCAACGTGTTACTACCTGACATACTTTTAATAAACTTTAAAAATTCTTTTTCCTGAGTTTTGTCTTATTAATTAGAGTGAAAACCCGAACAAAGAATTTTCCTTTTAATAACTGTTCAAGTTAATTGGCTCAATCAGTTGATCAGTATTGGAGTACACATAGGATTGCTACATTTCTCATGATCAATAATGGTAGAAATGCCAGCCCCCTTCCCAAAGAGGGAAGAAATAGTTTTCTCACTTCTTCAGACAGTGCTTGCCAGTAATAATGTGAACAGGAGAATTAGCCAAGAAGAGGTATTACATGTGCACAATTGATTTATTTATAAATTATACACATATACAATTACACTAATGTACTACAAACATTATAAAACATGCACAAAAAATGGAAATTTAAAAAGATGAAATAAAGACATAATAAACATTTAAGATGTTTTCTCCCCTTTATTTAACAATACTGAAATTCTTTTGTTCTGTTTTTCAGGTTTTTTAAATGTGCAAATATGAGAGGGTTTTTTTTTTCTTTGTTTTTTTTAAGGTGACACACTTGCTTTGTTTTTAGCAACAAAAAGCTTAGTTCTTAAAAACCATGTTCATAGAATCAATGAACTCTGAGTAAAGATTGAAGCATATTTTTTTCACTTTATTTTTCTTACTTTTTTTTTCCTTTTACAGCATAATTAATGTGGAAATGTTTTGCTTGATGTAGTGGTAGCTTGTCTCTTGCCTTTTCAATGAGAGGGAGAGGGATGGAAAGGAAAGAGAAAACTTAGAATTGAAAACTAATTATTTTTAAATGCTCATCATGATGATTTCACACTTTCATTAACTAATGCCTTAAGATATAACCTTTGCTTAGAGGAGAGGACTCATCATAAGGAGAGTGAATGTAAATATGTTTTTTAAAATATCAATTGTTTTTGCCAACTTCTTGTAAGATCTGAGGAAACTCTGCCAATTTCTTGTTGTTTATTATTGCATTCATTAAAAGCATTTTTCTCTAAACTGTGGCTTCCTTGCAGAAATCCTTTAAAGTAAGCCACTTGACCATTTTGTGATCCTTTAAAATAAATTTTAAAATAAATCCACTTAATCAAGCCAACATAAGCTATATAGTAATATTCTGAAATTAAACAAACAAGTTTAGTATCACAGTCAACCTTCTTGCTTTGTGAAACTCCCATTCTTTCCTCAGGATATACCTCACCTACATAAATTTCCCCAGATACCTAGATATTCTTTCTTCCTTCCTTCCTTCCTTTCCTTCCTTCTTCCCTTTCCTTCCTTCCTTCCTTCCTTCCTTCCTTCCTTCCTTCCTTCCTTCCTTCCTTCCTTCCTTTCTTTCTTTCTTTCTTTCTTTCTTTCTTTCTTTCTTTCTTTCTTTCTTTCTTTCTTTCTTTCTTTCTTTCTTTCATTGTTTCTTTCCTTCTTTTTGGTATTGTCTTGTTATTTTATCATTTTAACTAAAGCTTTTTATTTTCAAAATATATGCATGGATAATCTTTAGCATTCATCCTTGTAAAACCTTATATTCTAATTTTTTCCCTCTCTTCTCCTCACTTCTTCCCCTAGATGGCAGGTAATCCAATATATGTTAAACATGTGCAATTCTTCTATACATATTTCTACAAATAGCATAATGCACAGGAAAAATCAGATCAAAAAGAAAAAAAATCATAAAAAAAACAAAATGCAAGCAAACAGCAACAACAAGAGGGAAAATACTATGTTGTGATCCACACTCAATTCCCACTTCTCTCTCTTGGTGCAGATGGCTCTCTGCATCACAAGACCATTTGAACTGTCCTGAATCACATGCTGCTGAAAAGAGCCACGTCTATCAGAATTGATCATCATATAATTTTTCCATTGCTGTGCATAATGATCTCCTGGTTCTGCTCATTTCACTTAGCATCAGTTCATGTAAGTCTCTCCAAGTCTCTCTGAAATCATCCTGCTGGTCATTTGTTATAGAACAATAATATTCCATAACATTCATATACCTTAATGTATTCAACCATTCTCCAACTAATGGGCATCCACTCAGTTTCCAGTTTCTGGCCACTAAAAAAAGGGCTGCCACAAATATTTTTGCATATGTGGGTCTTTTTCCTTCTTTTAAGATCTCTTTGGGATACAAGCTCAGTAGAAACTTTGTTGGATCAAAGGGTATGCACAGTTTGAAAATCCGTTTTTTAAATTACAAGGGCATTTTTTGTTTTCTTTTGTTTTCCTATTATACTACAGTTATAAGCTAAAAAGACATTCCTTTTTGTTCAAAAGTAGTAATAGTGATGAGCGATGAAATAACAACTGTCATTATATGGTCCTTTAATGTTTGTCAAGCATCTTAGACCCTCATCAAAAATTAGTAAGATAGATGCTATTATTATCCTAATTTTACAGCTGCGAATACTTGAATCAGAGAAATTAAGAGACCTTCCTAAAGTTCCACAGCTACTAAGTGTCAGAAGTTAGATATGAACTCAAAGATCCCTGAAGCAAACCCCAGTCCTTCACCAACAATACCACACTTCTGTAAGGAGTTTCCTGGTGACAATGGCATGGGATAGATGGGGTTTGAAGGGAGGAGTTTAGGGGCTGACAGGCTAGTTTGGGGGGAGAGGTGCCTTCCTTTTGAGGTTTGACTTCAGTGTTATTAGACTTGGCATTAGAAGGACTGGGTTGACTTCCAGGACTCATCTTCATTCAAAGAAGACTCCAAACATTGCTTCCCTTCCCCCCATAGAAGTGCATTTATGCTTTCAATAAACATCATATACAGTAGCATGTGGTTGATGTTCACCTCCACATACACCAACAGTCCTCCACACATTCACATTCATCACATACTCACACTCACACACATACATGCATACTCACTCATTTGCATTCTAGCTATCCATGTATATAGATTCACTTCCATACATCCTCACATAGAGATACATAAGCCATTGGAACATGTAAACACATTGGCAGGACTTCTCTCAAGATTAAAGGAACTAAAAGAAATTGCCTATGCAACAATATGTAATCACAATGCTTACAAGGTTTGGAAGGCTATGGTTCATAGAAGGCTCTTCTATCTACTCCAATAAGTTCTGGTCTTTGATAAAATTAATAACTTACCTTCATATAAAATTTACTATGCTGCAGGGGCTGTGCTAGGTGCTTTTTTTTTTTAACAAATATGATCTCATTTAATCTTCACAATTACCCTTTGAGGTATTATTATTCCCATTTTACAGATGAAGAAATTGAGGGAAATAAAGGTTAGATGACTTGCTCAGTGTCTGAGATTTGAACTCAGATCATTTTTAATTCAAGCCATTGAATTATATCTATTGTTCCATCCAGCTATCATTTCATGTCTGAAATAGCCTCTGTGCAAACAGTGAAACTCATTTCAAGGAAAAAAAAAACAATTGGAAATTCAATATACCAAATGCCACAGTGGACAGAATGTCAAACCTAGAGTCTGAAAAACTCATCTTCCTGTCTTCAAATATATCCCCAGACACTCATTAGCTTATCTATGTGACATGGGCAAGTCATTTTAACCCCTTTACCTCAGTTTCCTCATCTATAAAATGATCTAAAGAAAGAAATGTCAAACCATTTTGGTATCTTTGCCAAGAAAATGTCTAATGAGGTCACAGTCACTGAAATGACTCAGCAACAATAATAACCACAACAACAGCATTCTCTTCTCTAGACTAAATATTCCTAGTTCCCTTGCCTTATCCCTTTATGACAAGGTTTCCAGATTCTTACCTCCCTGGTCTCCTCCCACTAGACATCCATAAATTTGTCAACATCTCTCTTAAAATCACCAGCTGGTTCTTCAATAACAATAATAACAGCTAGTATTTATGTAACACTATAAAATTTGCAAGTTCATTTAGTCCTCACAACTCTGTGAGGTAGGTGTGATTATTATTCCTATTTTATAATTAAGGAAACTCAGGCACAGAGAGGTTTGTGCCAAGGCCACACAGCTTGTAATCATGATTCAAACTCAGGTCTTTTTAATTCTCAGACCATCTTGATATCCACTGTTCCATCTAGATATTTACTAAACCTGGATTTGTTAATCTCTCTCTCCGGAGGCTAGCAAAAGGGGGAAGCTTATGACTGCAATTGCCTGCTTTCAAACCAGGGATTCTTTCCTAGTTCCCTCTCTTGGACATAGGCCAAATGTTAGATGAAATGGCTTTTTAATATCCGTCTGGCAAAGCAAAAAAAGACAGAGGAGGTGATAACAATCCTCTTACAGCCTGACTGTTTCTGGTGTTAAAAAGAAATTTTTATGTTCAGGCCTTTCACTCTGATAAAAGAGGCAAAACTCAGGACAGAGAATTAAAAAGGAGTTTATTTAAAAATGCCAAGGCAGAAACATATTAGCTGGCTGATCACTGAGGATCAACCCCAGGGATTCGAACCACATAGCTTTTTAAAGACAACCTTTCATCATAAGAGACAGATTATTCTGATAGGTATATGTCTCCAAAAGGGAATGGACCATTAAATCTCAGCTCCTCCCCAGTTGTTACATCATAGAGAAATGAAATTAGACATATGGGGGATGGGATGAAAGCTCATGTGCCTACCTGATATTTGGCATATAGGACAAGAGGCTTAAAATTACATGCTGCAGACTAGCTTTCCCTCTGCAAAACTTCCCTCCTGCCACCACTATCCAAATCAGGCTGATAAAAAAGAAAGACAATTCATACTGGAAATGATGGGGGGGTGTTACATAAATTTCAATAATTCCTTCCTTGAAGTGTTAACCATACACCATAATTAGTCCTCTATCCTTAACTGCCTATTACATGTTGCCTATAAATGTGCAGTTAGCTTGGGGATCAGTTCTTTGCATCATGGAGGGCATTGTAAATATGAACAGTACACAATGCCTATGAGGACACACATGAGAAAATCCACAAACTTTAGCCAAAGAAAAGTTCTAAACATTTGTAGCCCATAAATTTTGGCAGTTCAATATAGTAAAATGATAAATAAAGTTACAATAAAATGAATAAGAAAATTCAACACAGCAGTAGTTTTAGGGTGGCAAATCTTTTTGTAGCATCCATCATCTTTAGAGTTCTGGTAAGTACTTTTTGTGCATCTCTCAAACAGCTGTGTATGAATCACGCAGGTCTGGTAGCATTTCTTCAACCATCTGCAGGTTGTAGTTCACCTGAGGAGATTCTCTAGATAATGTGGCTGTCTTGCTAGTGCTAAGACTTTGTATAATTTAGTAAACTGTTACAAGTATAATCAGATTGACTTTCCAGTAATTAGTTCATGTGGTGAGAACTAACTCAAACTGTATGGATCTAACCCTATTAACAACAGAGTTATAAAAAGAATAACAAATTGCAAGTCCATAATTTGCCTGAAACTTTGAAGAATTTTGGGTTTGTATACATTTGTTCTCTCTGCCTGTACACAAACTCTGTACCTGATATAGACAATGGCATCCACAGCCTGAAGGAAGTGGACCTGACTTGAAATACGAGCCTTCTCATCCCTTAATATTATCACACAAATAATTCAAAATAAGAGGGGAGAAAAACACGACTTTAAGTTCTTTAAAATTGTTAATGCAATTTTATATATAAAATCCTTTAATCTAATTTTCAGAATTTATTATCATAATATGCTCAAAGTCTATATAAGCCATTAGAAAAATTCACATATATTACATACACATATACAAATACATATGTATAAATTTTAATACATATGTAATCACACACATATAAAGCATGTGTGCATGAATATATGTATTTATATCTATATATGTATAGATATAGACAGCTATCCCAGGTCTTAGATAAAACAGTCTAAACTTACTGCTTCCAAAAATTTACTACTTCATTAAAGTTAAAAACTTTTTATAGCTCTGTCCTATTCCTACCCCAGCCCAACCCCCTTTTTGAGGCCATACATATTATCTTCATGTCACCATGAAGATGTAAGGTACTTTAAGGATTAATCTTATTCATAAATATATAACTAATATCAAGGAAATGGCAGGTCTAAGAACTCTTTTATCTCGAGTATGGAATTTATCATAAAAACAGAATAACAATAATAAGATCTTTTATATTTGTAAAATAGGATACATTCACTGTGTATGAGGCTCTACAATGTGATTATTCTTAAATTATAAATGAAGGATGATGAAATATACTCATATTTCATCACTGTTAATTGTTATGGAAACATGGGAAAACTAATAATATTCTGTCCCTAAAATGTGATTAGTGAAATAGTGAAATAGGTATTCTATTATACCTACTCAAATGTTTTTGTATTAATGTATTAATTGATAGATTGTTGCAACAATTTCTCCAGTTTACTTTCCCTTATTGTAGAAATTTGCTTTGAAAAGAAAAGGAAGGACATTCTTATGACAACATTAAGACACTTCTTTCCAGGGTACAGATTAATCTATCACAAGCCAGAAAATAGGGAGGGGAGGAGAGAAACTCCCTTCATCCTGTTTAATTCCAGGCAAGAGTTAACAGCCAACCACAAGGCAAAGTTCCACACTTATTCATAGGATATCAAAATCAGGCTCAGAATTAACCAGGGGGGAAATTTCCTGCTCAGAAAGGAATGGCACAATAGGAAACTGAATCAAGAGAATCCTACCTTTCCTACATAAGATTGTCCCCTCAACTTTCCTAGATTAAAGATCCACCTATAGAACTTCTCAGGCCACAGTCTCTCTGCTTAGCATACAACAATCCCCTCAAATGGTGGACTATTGGCTTAATGACAATTCAGTCAAGCATACCTAAAATTCAAACTCAATACAATATCAAATTATAGGCCCAAGAGATTTTGTCTCAAACAGCAAAATTTCACTAATCACATTTTAATAATAGGATATTATTAGTTTTCCCGTGTTTCCATAACAATCAACAATGAGGAAATATGAGTATATTTCATCATCCTTCATTTATAATTTAAGATTAATCACATTGTAGAGCCTCATATACAGTGAATGTAAAATAGTTGACTTAAAACCTTCAAAAAATGTTTGACCATAATAAATCCCAAAATTAATATGTCCAATATATACATATATTGTGTTTAATCTATACTCTTAACATATTTAACATGTATTGGTCAACCTGCCATCTGGGGTAGGGGAAGGAGGGGAAAAATTAGAACAAAAGGTCTGGCAATTGTCAATGTTGTAAAATCACCCATGCATATATCTGGTAAATAAAAACTATTAAAATATAAAAAAATAATGTTTATATTGCTTATAATCCCTAAGACAAAAATAAAATCTTTGAATCTAAAGGCTATTGTTACTAAATTGAGTCAAAAATATAACTTATATATATATTCTCATTCTCATAAGTGATAGTCAGATAATCTTAGATAAAATTCACTCTTTACTGTGAGTCATCCAATAAATTTCTGGTTTTTCAAACTTCAAGACTTCAAAACATTACAATACTTAGTCAGTAGGGTTGATAAGATTTTATGACCCAATCCAAATAAAAAGTCCCAATTTCTCCCAACAATAAGTGATTATTGCTAACCACATTAAAACAAATACATCTCATTAAATATTTAAGAGTTTGAAAATATTTTGACCCCATACATTCTTTTAACAAATCAATTCATAATTTAGCAGCATCTAGATTAATAGAGAAATCACTTTTCCAAGATCATTTCTGATATGATTTTATAATATAAGAAAATATTTATAAATAGGATAATAGCATGCATAATTTCATGTATTTGAAATATAAAATACATTTTTTTACCAGTTAGGTGACTTCATTTCATTCAAATGCATTTTCAAATGAGCTTATACAGAAAGCATTTTATCACTTTTTGCATTCTATATAGATTACATTCAAGACTAATAAAAAGTACTTATAAAGGCTAGCCTTAATCACTGAATGGGTATTGCCTCAGAAAAAACAAGATCTAGGAAAGGCCTTAGCTTAAAAACCCAAGGTCTCTCTCTGCATTTGAGGCCATCTTCAGTTATCTTGGTCTGTATCTTGTCAATGAACCCAGATGGCTCCAGAAGAAGGAGTGAGTCTGGTGAATTTGCTCAACCTTCCTTACTTAAATCCAATTCATTTTCATGTCATGACATCTCCTTCCTTATACCATGGTTCTTCTTCCTTCCTTCCTTCCTTCCTTTTTTTTTTCTTTCTTTCCTCCTTTCTTCCTGCTTTCTTTCTTCCTTTCCTACCTTCCTTCTTTCCTTTTTTCCTTCTTCTTTCCTCTTTCCTTCCTTTTTTCTTCTTTATTCTTTCCTACTTTTCCTCTTTCCTTCCTTCCTTCCTTCCTTCCTTCCTTCCTTCCTTCCTTCCTTCCTTCCTTCCTTCCTTCCCTTCCCCTTAGCTCCCTTTCTTTCTCCTTCCTATCTCTTTTCTCCCTCTGTCCACAAAGGGAATCATGAATTACTTGTGTGTACTTTTGCCCAAGAAATATAAATTTTGGTCCCTGGGATCTAGCAAGATACCTTGCAGGTAGATTTTTTTTCTCTTTTGTGGACCATACCTTAAAACCAAAAAAACTATGGCTCTCATTTATTGACCTATAGCATGACCCAAGTCAAGCCTCACTAGGTCATTGTTTGGATTCTGATGTATTAGAGTGAGTGTAAATAACAATTGTTTCTATTTTATCCAGAAACCTTGAGGGTCTTTCTCTCTCAGATTTTTTTTAACTAGGTAAAAACCATTCTTTGCCTCATTTTTACCTAGCCTTAATCAATGAATAGGCTTTGCCTCAGACAAACTGACATCAGGAAAGATCTTGGTTTAAAAAAAATCAAGGCTTCTCAATGTATCAGAGACATCTCCAGTTATCCTGATTAATATTTTGCCACTAGATCTAGATAGCTCCAGAGGAAAGAGTGAGGCTGATGATTTTGCACAGCCCTCCTTCACTTAAATCCAATTTACTTGCAAGTCATGTCATCTTCCTTATGTCATGGATCTCTTCAGAGAACTAAGGAAAATTAAAGAAAGTACTTACATTTAACATTTAGATAGTGCTTGTCATGTGTCAGTCATTGTGCTATGCCCAATTATGTGATTATCACAACAATTCTAGAAGATGAGGGCTAACTTTTTTTAGATCTCTTTGCATATAAAAAATTTATATAAACAGAGGTCTAGTAACTTGCTTAAGGTCACATGTTTAATTCATTTCTGAGACTTGATTTTAACTAAAGTCTTCCTGACACATTCATTTTTGCCTTAATGCCCCCCCAAAATAAAGAAAATGAATTTGGTATTATGTTCTGATTTACCATTATTATCCTAATATTTATAACACATTTCACTTAAAATGAGAGCAGAATATATTCAATAACATCTAGATGTATATTTACAAATGGAATCATATAGAATCTCAATTTTCAAGGTGCCATTTACTGGTAACACTAATTATAGGACCAGCTAGTTTCAGTTAGTTTACTGCCAAAGATTAAAAGTGATAGTCTTGGTTTATCATCCCTCTTTTAGGATCTAGAAAGATTTTCTGAAACTTGAAAATTACAAACATATCCTCTGCTATGTAGTAATGAAATTGTGAATGTCTATTCCTTCCTTAAGAATAAAAATATAGCCTCCTATTGATTCTTCAAAGACAGAATTTTGCATTCTATCCCCAAAATAATTCACTGATGTAAATATATTTCTCTATTTTCCATATTATGAAGAATACACAGTTTCCTATATCATTTTTATCTGAATGAGAACAAAATCTCAACACTTTATTCACACTGTAACTTCACACAAATGACAACTTTCTTAGCTTTGTACCTATCGTTAGTCAATGAGAGTCAGAGAGATTTGGGTTGAAAGCATAGTTCTACCCCAAGGTATCTTGTAAGGTTACATGGATAAAAATATGAGAGTTAGTAATAGGCAGTTCTAAAAATTTAAACTACAAACTGTAGACCTTTTTAATTTTTTTTTTACTTTGGAGTCTCATTAACACAACTTTTAAACTAGCTTCAGTTCCCTTTTCTAATCAATGAAATAAACTTTATCCCTAACATTAAAACAATAAATTTGTCATTACAATAAATTTGGAGGGAAGAGTGACAAATTTGAATAGTATAAAATTTTATTATCTATAGCTAGAAGAGTAGGGAAAGAGTGATAAAAGGTCTGTGTACGACAACCCTTACCCAAATTAAAATCAGAGACTCTGAAGGCAAAAAGCCAAAAGGCTTTATTACAATCTCACAAGAAAGGGCAACTCCCAACAGACAAGGTGTCATCATTTGAGGAGTGCAAAGTGCAAGCTGCAAAACACAGGATTATATGGACCCTAACATGGAAGCTTCCCCTCCATCTTGCTGGCCCTTCTACCCATTGGCTGGGCATCTGGACTTAGAGTCTAATCTAACCAGAGTCTAATCAATAACAGACTTTTTAACATATTATGAACTTAATGCTAATGAAAACATGGGGTGGGGAAACAGGATGGAAATATATGTTTATCCATATTCCTATGAGAGGTCTTCACTCAGTTCATCCCATTTAATCCTTCCTCTTATTTAGTAACCTTTGAAGACCTCTCACACTCTTCTTGATACAGTTCCTCAACTATTTACTCATTAGCCTTCAGTGTCTCTGGGCCTAGTCTGCTTATTTTGACCATGGTCTGGAGTCTAATGAGCCTATTCAACTTATAAATTGGGGATCTGTACCCCCAACTTCTATCTAAGGACACCTATCATTCTCACAGCATCCCAGTCATTGGAGTAAGTAACCCTTCAGAAATAAATATATACTGTCACAATAGTCAGCAACAACAGAAATGATAAAAAGAATGGACAGATATATGTATCTAGCAACATCTTAGGCCAATATTATATTTAGGACATAATGACTGCATATTTTCAGATTGAAAACTGCAAGATCTTATGTATTTGAATTGTACTTATAGCTTTTACTGACCACTTGTTCTAATTATAGAACTTGCTAAAAGAGGAAAAAGTACATGATTATCATAGCAACAAACTTCAGGCCTCAGCCTAAGATAATAAACAGGACAGGATAAATCATCCTTAGTTCAGTTTGATTTTAGGTAATCATCACAATTTTCTGTCTTACAGTCAGATTCAGGAATATTCATGTGGGTTTTTATTCAAAGGAATGTCACTGGAAAACTGAGTCAGAAGGATCCCACTTTAAGTGGAGACCAAAATTGTCCTCCCAACTCTTGCCCCCATAATAATCTCCACTAACATTGACATTCCTCTGAGTAGCTTGTCACATATTTCTTTTATATTGTGGATTACTGACGTGATAATACATCAGACAATCATGCCTGAATTCAAAATTCCAAATAATATCAGCTGTAGTACCAAGAGATTTTATTTCAAATAGCAAATCTCAATCAGTCTTTCAGGTGAAAGGATCTTTCAGCTCTCAAAGATCACATATCTTAAATAAGTATGGACTCTAATTTTACATTAATAACAATAAGAGATTCATCCTAGAAAGTTCATAGCTTATAAATTATATCTACGTATGGTTTTAAATTCAACATTACACAAATCATTTTCAAAACATGTTCAGGCTATTAACTATATTCAAAGGGACAAAGACATAGACCACTGTTCTCAGAATCCCTGTAAACAATGGGAACAGCTTTAAAAGGACTCAGCACAACCAATTAAAACTCACATAGGCTCTAGAATATAGAAATGGGTGGAACTGTTCTAATTTCACATTAAAGCACTCTTTCATAATTAACATTAATAATTTCTTCATAAAAATGTTAATTCAATTTCCTCCAATCTGGGGGTCCATATAAACTTTTCTGGAGATATAAATAACAAATGCAAAACCAATATTGCTAAAATTCCACTAAACACAATCTCCCCTCCAACCAAAACATTCTTAATTGCCCTGGTGCAAAGTCAATTTTAGAGGCTATAAATTGTCCTTAACAGTCTATTCTGAAATCTTAGTCACCTGTAACATCTGTTAAGGTCTTTCCCACTTTGCTCTTTCTAGAACTTAGTAAGCACCCATTCTCCTGAATTGCAAACTCCAAAGGTATTGTCTGGACCAGCAATCCTTGCTTTCAAAGGGCTGAAAAGGATGATACTGCCAGTATATAATTCCTTAAAAAACTTACCCTTTGTTTCAAAAGAGAGTATTTCCCTTTTCTCTCCCCACCCCCAAAAAGGAAACCAAATAGCATCTCAGATGAGAAAAATTCCAGATCATTTTTGGGGACAGTTCTAATTCTTTAACAAAGCAATAAGCAAATATTTGGTCCAAAGCAACTTAGTATCTAACATCAATTTAGTAACCGATTTCTTAAGAATCTGATATATTCTTTATACTCTCCCTGATGAAGGCAGATGCCCAGATATATGGAATTATCATTCAATTTGTAGTCCTTCCCCATTATTTCTTATAAAACCTTAGGAAAGTAAAGAATGTTCCATTATAAGAATCAATAATTTCTACCAATCTATACTTAGGTACAATTTGTTCCAATGTTATTCCACTAACCCCTCTTATGGAAATAAAGCTCAGGGGAAAGCTTTTTTTTCCTATAGAGTGGTCCACAGAACCAGTAAATGTGTCAGTTTTTCCAACAGTATCATTTCAGTGAAATCTAACTTGAATATTCTGGAGCCAGGCTCCCTCCCTCCAGAGGAAGACCTCCTCAATACCTTCTTATTTATCTTAATCTTATTTATCTGTACCTTTCAGATACAATTTGTTTTGCAATTACATATATTCCTATATACAAAATTTTCTTGCTTTTATTTCTTTGTCTAAGGGAAAAAGCAAGACAAACCTTCAGTTTCAGAATATAGGTAATATCTAAATAGCTGAACCAAATTTCACAAAATCTATATCACATATCCAGCAAGGCTGACAAAATGTTAAAGCACAGCTCAAACAATTTTTACAAATTGCCCAATATATACCATATAGAAAGCAACATAATACCTTAAATATATTTCATAGAATTAGGAAATGCAAACATATGACTTCTTTAGGTAAGCTACCAGACAATTTTGTTTTAATACCCCAATTTTTTAAACTTCAAATCAAATGCAGATTTAAACTTTAAATAGCAATATTTCAATATAAATGCATACATTTCTAAAATCTTATAGCAAACTAAATAAGTTCACAATTTTAGCACATACTAGTTAATAATAATTATCTCATACAATTCACTTACACAATTTCAGAATCAGAATCCCATTTTAAACATACTAAGTCCCAAAACTGAAGGTGGCAGAACACTGCCCTTTCAAGTCCATCTATCCAATTCAGCCCTTCTTGAAAGGAAAGAGGGTACAGGATGGCTGGGCTGATAACTCATACCCTTCTACAGACACACAACAATGAAGGGGAACATGCAGAGCTCCCATTTCTGTGGCAAGGGCTATGAGAAGGGCTTTAAGAAATTGGCAGAGCAAAGCCAAGATGGTGGAGAGCAGACAAGTATCTATGTGACTTCCTCCAAGATTTCCTCAAATTAACAGCAGATTAACCCTCTAAACTGGTTTTGGAGTGACAGAAACTACAAATATTTGGAGTACAAAAAATTTCCAGAAGAAGATACTTTGGAAGGATTTCAGAAAAGGTCTGTTTCAATTGGGTAAAAGAAAATGCTGCTAAGCCCAGACTGAAGCATAGAGAGTCCAGGGTAAGGAGCAGAGCATTCCTGCATCTGCACACCCAGGAATGTACTGCGAGGCTCTTAGGCTATTCTGTGATGGTTACAAGCTGGCTCGTGGCTTAGCAGATTTGCTGTAAGATGTTAGGACCCTGGATATCAGCAGGAGTCAGGATAAGCAAAAGTCTTTATTCTTGGTCTTTTGGAGTCGCTGTCAGGGGATTATATCTAGCAATCTCCACACCTCCTTCCTCTCTCCCACTGCTAAAGAATGCTCCTCCTTCCCCTACTCCACCCGCTGATGTCTCCTCCCTTCTCTCACCACATCCACAGATCGAGCCAGCATAGAGTTGAGTAGGGTCATCCTCCAAACATGTTAATAGAGAATTGTCCAATTGGTAATTAGCCCTAAGTGCTAAGTTACCTTGCATCTAAGTTAAATACATCTGCTCAGTTCTAGCCCTTTACAGTAAGACATCCAAAAACAAATACAAAAGGCAAATTGTGAGCTACTGAACCCCAGAATGTGGGACTTGGCCCCACTTACCCAGCCCTAGAAGATAGTCAGCACAACTGCCCCAGGACAAACTAAAGCTGTTGTCCCTTTGCCTTAAGAGCAGACATTAACCTTTCAAAAAAAATTAGGAAAAAAGCAAAAAGGAACTGTGACCAGACAGCTTTTATGGAGAAAGAGAAGAACAGACCTCAAACCCTGAGGATTGTAAAAGCAAATCATCATCAGATGAAGCCCCAAAGAGTGATATGAGTTAGTCCCCATTTCACAAAGCTCTCTTGGAAGAATTCAAAAAGGATCTTAAGAGAAAGTTACAAAAAATGTCAAAAGGAAATGAAATATTTGCAAAAGGGTATGGAAAAGGAAAACCAGAAATTATCTGAAGAAAACTCCTTAAAAATAGACTTAATGAAATAGAAAAAGCATATATAACTCCTTACAAAATAAATATTAAAAAGAAACCAATTCATTGAAAAACAAAATCTGTGAAATAAAAAAAAAAAAAAAAAAAAGAATGCAATGAACAAAACACTTCATATAAAACTTCAATTGGCCAAATGCGAAACAAGAGATAAAAACGCTAACTGAAGAAAATAATTTACTAAAAATTAGAATTGAACAAATGGAAATGAATTAATCAATAAGACTTGAAAGAAAAAAATAGAAGAAAATGTAAAACACCTCATTGGAAAAACAACTGATTTGGAAAATAGATCAAGGAGAGACAATCTAAGAATTATTGGACTTCCTGAAAACGATGATGAAAATGAAGAGATTAGACATCATCTTTCAAGAAATCATCAAGGAAAACTGCCCAGATGTCCTAGAACCAGAGAGTAAAATAGTCAATGAAAGAATTCACCCTTCACCTCCCAAAAGAGACCCCAAAGTGAAAGTTCCAAAGAACATTGTAGCTAAATTTCAGAATTATCAAATCAAGGAGAAAATATTACAAGCAGCCAGAAGAAAATAATTCAAATATCGAGAAGTCCCAACAAGGATTACCCAGGATCTAGCAGCTTCCAATTTAAAAGATCAAAGGACCTGGAATCTGATATTCTGGAAGACAAAAGAACATGAATTGCAGCCAAAAATCAATTATCCAGCAAAATAAGCATCATCTTTCAGGAAAAAAGAAGGACATTCAATAAAACAGGTAAATTTCATCTGTTTCTGATGAAAAGAAGCGATCTGCATAGAAAATTTTATCTTCAAATACAGAACTCAAGAGAAGCATAAAAAGATAAAAAGGAAAGAAAAAATAACTTTCTTTTAAAAGTTAAAAAGCTTATATCTATATGGTAAGATGATATGTTTAACTTTTAAGATCTGTATCTCTGTTAGGGCTATACTTAAAGAGTTCAGGTATAATTTGATTTTATTGTGATGATTTTAAAAAGAAATTAGAGGAAGAATGGTGATTCTGCTAAAAGATGAAAATGGAGTTAAAATGGGCTAAATTACATTTCATGAAGAGGCACAAAAGACCTATTGCAGTAGAGGGAAAGAGGGGAGAGGGATGAGCATTGTGCGAATCTTACTCTCATCAGATTTGGCTCAAAGAGAGAAAGTCAGACACATTTAGCTTCCCAGAAAAGCTTGTTTCACCCCATAGGGAAGTAGGAAGGGAAGGGGGAAAGGAAGGGAAGATGTTAAAAGGAGGGAGCACAGAAGTAGAAGGGGAAAAGTATTAAAAATGGGGAAAGGCTGCAAAAGGGGAGGGCTGTTTGAGGGAGGGAGTGATCAGTGACAAACTACTGGGCAGGAAGGAAAAGAAGAAAGGGTACAGAAAACTATAAGTAGGGATAAACAAGATGGCAAGAAATACAGAGATAGTAATTTTAATCTGTGAATTTGAATGGGATGAACTTTCCCATAAAACAGAAGATAGCAGACTGAATTAAAAGTCAGAATCCTACAATTTATTGTTTTCAAGAAACTTATTTAATCAGAATGATACATTTAGAGTAAAGGTAAAAGGCTAGAGCAGAATCTATTATGCTTCAGCTGAGGTAAAAAAGTAGGGGTAGCAATTTTGATCTCATATCAACCACAAGCAAAAATAGATCTAATTAAAAGAGATAAGGAAGGAAACTACATCTTATTTAAAGGTACCATAGATAATGAAGTAATATCAATACTAAACATATATGCACCAAATGGTATAACATACAAACTTCTAGAGGAAAAATTAAGAGAGCTAAAAGAAGAATTAGATGGCAAAACTATACTAGTGGGTAATCTCAGCCTTGCTTTCTCAGAACTAAATAAATTGAACCACAAAATAAATAAGAAAGAAGTTAAGGAGGTAAATAGAATCCTAGAAAAGTTAGGGATGATAGACCTTTGGAGAAAATTGAATGGAGACGAAAAGGAATATACCTTTTTCTCAGCAGTACTTGGAATCTATATAAAAATTGACCATGTATTAGGACAAAAAAACTTCAAAATCAAATGCAGAAAGGCAGAAATCATAAATGCATTTTTCTCAGATCATGATAAAATAAAAATTACATGCAATGAAAGGGCAGGGGATAATAGACCAAAAAGTAATTGGAAACTAAATAATCTAAAGAATGTGTGGGTGAAACAACAAATCATAGACACAATCAACAACTTCATCCAAGAGAAAGAAATAATGAGACAATGTACCAAAATTTGTGAAATACAGTGGTTATTAGAAGAAATTTTATTATCTCCAGATAGAGATAGAGAAGACCAAGCTAGAAAAGCTAGAAAAAGAACAAATTAAAATCCCCAATTAAATACCATATTTGAAATTCTGAAAATAAAATGGGAGATTAATAAAATTGAAAGTAATAAAATTATTGAATTAATAAATAAAACTAAGAGTTGGTTTTATGACAAAAACAACAAAATAGATACATAGTTAATTTGATTAAAAAAATAAAGAAGAAAATCAAATTGTTAGTCTCAAAAATGAAAGGAGAAAACTTTCCACCAGTGGAGCAATAATTAGGAGTTATTTTGTCCAAATATATGTCAATAAATATGATAATCTAAGTGAAATGGAGGAATAACTACAAAAATATAGATTGCCCAGATTAACAGAAGAGGAAATAAATGACTTAAATAGTCCCATTTTAGAGAAAGAAATAGAACAAGCTATTAATCAACTCCCTAAGAAAAATCTCCAGGGCCAGATGGATTTACATGTGAATTCTATCAAACATTTAAAGAATAAATTCCAATATTGTGCAAACTTATTTTTAAAAATAGGGAAAGAAGGAATCCTGCTAAATTCCTTTTGTGACATAGATATGGTGCTGATACCTAAACCATGTAAGGTGAAAACAGAGAAAGAAAATTATAGACCAATTTCCCTAATGAATATTGATGCAAAAATCTTAAATAAAATATTAACAAAGAAATTACAAAAAGTTATCTCCAGGATGATACACTATGACCAAGTAGGATTTATACCAGGAATGCAAGGATGGTTTAAGATTAGGAAAACAATTAGCATAATTAATTATATCAATAACCAAACTAACAAAAATCATATGATTATCTCAATAGATACAGAAAAAGCATTTGATACAATCCAATATTCATTCCTATGAAAAATACCAGAAAGTATAGGAATAAATTAAATTGTCCTTAAAATTATCAGTAGTGTCTATTTAAAACCATCAGCAAGCATCATATATAATGGGGACAAACTAGAGCCATTCCCAGTAAGATCATGGGAGAAATAAGGTTACCCACTATCAACATTATTATTCAATATTATATTAAAAATGTTAGCTATGGCAATAAGAAAAGAAAAAGAGATTAAAGGGATTATAGTAGGTAATAAGGAAACCAAATTATCATTCTTTGCAGATGATGTTATGGTATTTTTAGAGAACTCTAATCAACTAAAAAACTACTAGAAACAATTCACAACTTTTGCAAAGTTGCAGAATACAAAATAAATCCACATAAATCAGCAGCATTTTTATATATTACCAACAAAGTCCAACAGCAAGAGATGCAAAGAGAAATTCCATTTAAAATAACCGTCCATAATATAAAATATTTGGAAGTCTATCTGCCAAGACAAAGTCAGGAACTATATTAACACAACTACAAAACACTTTCTACACAAATCAGTTGGAAAAATATCAAGTTCTCATGAGTAGGCCAAGCTAATATAGTAAAAAATGACAATACTATCTAAATCAATCTGCTTATTCAGTTCCATACCAATCAAACTCCCAAGAAATTATTTTACAGATCTAGAAAAAAACAATAACAGAATAAAAAATCAAGAATTTCAAGGGAATTAATGAAAAAATCCAAATGAAGGTGTCCTAGCTTGCCAGATCTAAAGCTATATTACAAAGCAGCAGTCATCAAAACCATTTGATAATGGCTAAGAATAGAGAAATAGATCAGTGGAATAGGTTACATCCACAGAACAAAATAGTCAATGACTTATAAAAAAAGTTTGGTGCTTAACAAACCCCAAAATCTTTTGGGAAAACAACTCAGTATTTGACAAAAACTGCTGGGAAAATCAGAAACTTATATGGCTTAAACAAGGTATTTACCCATACCTTACACTCTATATGAAGATCAGGTCTAAATGGGTTCATGATTTAGACATAAAGAGTGATATTATAGGCAAATTAGAAGATCAAAGTATAGTTTACCTCTCAGATCTGTGGAGAAGGAATTTGTGGTCAAAGAAGAACTGGAAATCATTATTGAACACAAAATAGATAATTTTGATTATATTAAGTTAAAAAGTTTTTGTAGAAACAAAACTAATGCAGATAAGATTAGAAGGGAAGCAATAAACTGGGAAAGCATTTTTACATTCAAAGGTTCTGATAAAGGCCTCGTTTCCAAAATAAATAGAGAATTGACTCAAATTTATAAGAAGTCAAGCCATTCTCCAATTGATAAATGGTCAAAGGATATGAACAAACAATATTCAGATGAAGAAATGAGAATCACTTCTAGTCATATGAAAAGGTGCTCTAAATCCTATTAATCAGAGAAATGCAAATTAAGATAACTCTGAGGTTACCACTACACATCTCTCAGTTTGGCTAAGACAATAGGAAAAGAAAATGATGAATGTTGGAGGAAATGTGGGAAAACTGGGACACTAATACATTGTTGGTAGAGTTGTGAAGTGATCCAACCATTCTGGAGAGCAATTTGGAATTTTATTCAAAGGACTATCAAATTGTGCATACCTTTTGACCAACAATATTTCTATTAGGTTTATATCCCAAAGAGATCATAATGGAGGGAAAGGGACTCACATGTGCTTTTTGTAGTGGCAAGAAACTGGAAATTGGGTGAATGCCCATCATGTGGAGAATGGCTGAATATGTTATGGTATATAAATGCTATGAAATATGATTATCCTATAAGAAACAAACAGCAGGATGATTTCAGAGAGACCTGAGGAGACTTACATAAACTGATGCTGAGTGAATTGAGCAAAATCAGATCATTGTACATGGAAACAACAAGATTATACAATAATCAATTCTGACGGTCATGGCTCTTTTCAACAATAAGATGACTCAAACTAGTTCCAACGATCTTGTGATGAAGAGAGCCATCTACACCCAGAGAGAGAACTGTGGGAACTGAGTGTGGATCACAACATGTCATTTTCACTCTTTTTGTTGTTGTTTGCTTGCATTTTATTTTCTTTCTCATGTTTTTCCCTTTTTAACTTGATTTTTCTTGTACAACAAGATAATTATATAAATATGTATTCATATATTGAATTTAACATATATTTTTGCCATTTTTAACATATATTGGATCATTTTCTATCTAGAGGAGGGGGGCAGGGAGAAGGGAGGAGAAATTGGAACACAAGGTTTTGCAAGGGTTAATGTTGAAAAATTGCCCCTGATTATCTTTTGAAAATTAAAAAGTCTTAATAAAAAAATTTTTTTAAAAAGGAAAAAAATTGTCCGACTTTAGGATCTGAGGGTTGGAGAATTTTAGACCCAGGTATTGGGGGTCTGTGACCTAGTGACTAGTCCACTCTCCATGCTAGAAATGCAAGGAACCATGTTGAAGATATTGGGTCACCAGCACAAAGCCCAGAAAAATTCAGACCAGCCAATGATACCAGCCTAGCCAGGACAAATTGCAAACTTCTCCAAGGGGAAGAAGCATGAAAAAATTCCAGAGAGGATGATTTGGTTTTGTTTTTTGTTTTTTTGCAGTTTTTCTTTAAACCTCTGGCCCTCAGAAGGCTTTTATTCATGTAAATTAAGCCTACTTAAAAATACAATAGATTAATTGTAGTTAGCAGACAGAGAGACAGTGCCAAGCAACTTAATTAGTCTCAAAAAACCTAGAATCTGCTAAAATGTTTTAGCAGTTCTATAACTTTAATTATTTCTGCAGATCCAAATTGGCTAGTTCTAGGTCCACAGAAATATGTCAGGTTTTTTTTTTTTCTTTTTTATGTGAAGTTAAAAAATTTTCCTATCTCAGAACCAGTACTTTCTCTCTCTAGCTCAAAGCTATTTGCATTAAATCCAATTAAATACAAAACAAGAACTTTTAAACCACACACATACATAAATAAAAACTGCTTTTAAATTCTTACTTCCTCTCAATTCTTAAGCCTATTTCCAAAAGTATTATCTTCTGGGACACTGGATAGATTTTTAGAGCCAGCTACCTTAGACTGATCCTTTCCCAAGGTTTACAGTATCTTGTTTCTTTTGATCACCCAATCTTACCAAAGGGAAATAGAAGAACTCTTATGAATTTAAACCTCTTAGAGTCTCCCAACATCAAAGGGAAATAGAAATATTATTATGGACTCTGACCATTTAGAATTTCCCAATCCCAATCATTCAGGTAACTCACCAGTTCTTGTCAAAGGGCAAGTATTCTTATGAACTCAAACCACTTAAAGTCTTCCCCTAGCTCACCAATTTCTTGCCTTACCTGCAAGTTATGTGCAAAACTTACCTGACTGATCTCCTGAATTGAATAAATCCTGTTTTCACTATCCTGGTCCAGAGCTCCAGTTTTACTTTCATTTCTGCTTTTTCTGAGTATCTCCCTGCAGGAATTTACCTGATTGGAGTGAGAGTTTCCAAGCTGAATCCAAGGACCACTAGAGAATTCTCCAGAGGGTGCCTGCCCAAGGATTTGGTAAGGAAGAAACCCTTCATAAATGGAAAATATTCTAGATGAACCCCCAAAGCTGTGTGGAACGGTGACCTTAACTCAAATTAAAATCAGAGACTCTCACGGTAAAAAGCAAAAATAATTTAGTATGATCTCATAAGAAAGGACAACTCCCAACAGACAAGATGTCATTAGGACGAGAGGGGACCCAAAACTCTCTGAAAAAATCCTTCAAGGAGAAATTCTCCTTGAACCCTGCCTCTGTAAGACCCACCCCAGGGAATCAAGACAAAAGTGGTTTATCTTAGTGGGATTAGTTGAAGCAATTTCATTTAGCTAGAGATCTAGATTTCTATTGACTCCTATTATTGGCTCAGAACCACTCCCAATAAGTAGTCTCATCTAGGCCTGGGAGCAGTGACAGCATTGAGGGAATCTCATTTGATTGAAACTTCTCAGATTTCCTTATAAAAACGACAATTTTAAACTCAGTCCTTGCAGAGGACCTAATATGCCAAGGAATCTCTCTTCCTGGCATAGCAGCAACCTCTGCCCACTGAAATGATATTCTCTTTTAGCATTACCCTCTTTTTATCTTCCTCACCTAATTCCCTAAAAGACTTTATAGCTCTCTGTCGAGATTTCTCTACTAGAAACTTTACTTCTGTCAGAACTTGTCACTAAGGAATTCAGTCTTTCTATTCATGCATAGCAAAGGCTGACTTCCCAAAGCCAATAATAAACTTCTTTTTATTAGTCTAGCTTTTTGGGTTCATAAATTCCTTTATAGAGGACCTCTGCACCGCCAGAAGGAGGTTCCCACAACTCCCTGCCATGCATTGAATCCTAAGGAGAATTAGGAGAGCCAAACCTCTTCATTTGGTTCCCCAAATCTCTAACCTTCCACTAACCTCATCATCTAACTCCCTGACCACTAGGAATCCTAATCTCCTCAATCAGTAGAGGAGTGCAAAGTGCAAGCTGCAAAGACAGGGAATATATATATGAAATATATGTATATATGAAATGAGGAAGCCCCTCTTCCTGGCCCTTCCTCCCATTGGCTGGGAGTCTGGACTTCCATTCTAATCTACTCAGAAATTAGCCAATGACACACTCTTTACCATATTAGGAATTTAATGCTAATGGATGGGGGGGAACAGGAGGGAAATTTATGTTTATCTAAAATAATCAAACACCTGCAGCTTTGGGCTACAGCACAACTTGTTATTAATGCAAAGTCCCAAGTTAAAATTAGAGAATAGGTCAAGGCTACATTCTTATGAGAGGTCTCCACTCAGTTCATCCCATTCAGGTTTTTGTGCTGTTTTCAGTAACTTTCAGTTTTTATTCTTGTTGTGGCTTAAAACAAATTCTATGAAGTAGTACCCCAAAGCTCATTAAATATTTCAATATTTATAAAAGCATTAAAACCTCTTAGAAAATTCACTGTAGACAAATTATTTTTAGTCACAAATTAATTTTCTAATTGGTTTTCATAAATTTCTTCAGACTAAGAAAAGATTCCTTTCCTTCTTATCTGTTTCAACTTGATCAGAGTAAGAAAGGGAGAGAGACAGAGAGAGAGAGAGAGAGAGAGAGAGAGAGAGAGAGAGAGAGAGAGAGACAGAGAGAGACAGAGAGACAGAGAGACAGAGAAAGAGAGAGTCTTTTCCTTTTTGTTGAGGTTTTGAAAATTCTGCTGAAAAAGTTTTCACTTCTTATAGCCTTTTTCATTTGGTTGATTAGACCACAGGAAAATCAATCATATTTACCTAGACATATCACAGAAATACAAACACTTGAAACACAATCAAGACAAGACAGACACATAAAATCACATGATGGCAAAAATTTTCTCTTTTCTCCCTCGGTCAGTGTAATTAAAAAGTTCATGAAAATATATTGTTGTTGTTCTTCTCAAAGAGGATCATGACATCAGGGAGGTGATGCCATAGCATGTAAATGAATTGATTTAAATGAGAGAGGGCTATGTAAAGTCACCAGACTCACTTTATTCTCTGGAATCTTCTGAGCCCAGTGGCAAGATATAAATCAGGAGGACTGAAGATGGCCTTTGGATACAGTGGAAGACCCTGCCTTTTTAAGCTAAAGTCTTTAACAAAATTCAGTTTGATTAAAGCAATACCCATTCAATGATTAAAGTTAGGTAAGAAATAAGACAGAGAATGGTCTTTTTTACCTAGTCAAAAAGAAAAAAGAAAGAAATCATTAATCTAGGAAAGGAAGACACTCAAGATTTCTGGTCAAAAGAGAAACAATTGCTATAATCAAGGTCTAAACAATAACAAGGGTTTGGCCCTTGACCTATTGTTGATCAATGAGTCAAAGTGATTTAGGTTAAGGCATGATCTCACCCCAAGTTATCATTTCAGAGATCAAAATATGAGAATATACTATCCATAGCTGGAAGAGTAGTATTGAAACTCGAGTGCATATCTGACTGATTATAATTCCCAAGGTTCTTTTTGTGACTGACTTTCCTTTTTCACATAAGTTTCCTATTCCTACAGAGCATCACTATTCAGTTCTGGATATAACGGGAAGGATTCCACCCAGGAATGCAAAGAAGGTTTACCTTTCTAACTAGAGTATTCTTCTGGAATATTGACATTCCCTTTTAGTGAAGGATACTTCTGTGCTGGCAAGACAATTTTTCTTCTTTTTTTTTTTTTATTGAAGCAAGTTTATTAATTTTTAATACACATTACTTTATAAATCATGTTGGGAGAGAAAAATCAGAGCAAAAAGGAAAAACCATGCAGAGATTTTTTTTAAAAAGCAGAAAAAATAAAAGAACTTAGCATGTGTTGATTTATATTCAACCTCCTTAGTTCTTTTTCTGGGTACAGATGGCATTTTCTGTCCAAAGTTAATTGGGATTGGTTTGGATCACTCAATTGCTAAGAAGAGCCCAGCCTTTCATAGTTGATCATTGCACGTTCTTCTTGTTATTGTGTACAATACATTCCTGGTTCTGCTTGTTTTGCTCAATATCAGTTCATGTAAATCTTTCCAGGCCTTTCTATAATCAGCTTGTTCATTTCTTATAGAACAATAACATCCCATTACCTTCATGTACCACAGATTATTCAGCCATTTCCCAATTAGGGGACATCCACTACTTTTCTAATTCTTTGCTACCACAAAAAGAGCTGCTACAAACAGTTTTGCAAATGTGGGCCCTTTTCCTTTTTTATGATTTTCTTGGGATACAAACCCAGCAATGGCACCACTGGGTCAAAAGGTATGCACAATTTTATAGCCTTTTGGACATAGTTCCAGATTGTTCTCCAGAGTGGTTAGATCATTTTGCAACTCTACCAACAATGTATCAGTGTCCCTGTTTTCCCACATCCCCTCCAACATTTATCATTATCTTTTTCTGTCATCTTAGTCAATCTGACAGGTGTGTAGTGGTATATCAGAGTTGTTTTAATTTGTATTTTTCTAATTAATATATATTTAGAGCATTTTTCATATAACTATAAATGGCTTTAATTTTGTCATCTGAAAATTGTCTGTTCATATCCTTTTGACACGGTTAGTGGCAATTCAGAGTTGAGGTGTGAGAACCCCCTTCTAGTTGGTGCAGGTTCAACATGAAAGAATTCACAAATTGGAAAAGTTTGACTGGCAAAAGGGAAGTTTATTGTTGGCACTGCAGAAACCATCTTTGCTAGGAAGACAGGCTTCTGAGTGACAAAGTCCTGGCAGAGAAATAACAAAAGGTTTTTCCCTGAGAAGAGGGTCTCTTCACAGCAGGCAGGAGTCCTGGCAGGCAGCTATGCCAAGGGGAGAGGTTCCTTGACAAGTATAATCCTGCTTCGGACATTCTGCAAGAAAATGAGTTTAAAATTGCCTTTTGTATGAGAGATCTGAGACTGGGGTTTCAATTGAATGAGATTCCTTCAATGTTGTCACTGCCCCCAGGCCTAGATTTCTAGTTGAATGAGACCACTTAAGTTTGAGGAGTGGTCCTGGACCACTCATTAGAGGGTGCAGCTAGTCCCACCAAGATAACAGAATGAAGCCACTTTATCTTGATTCTTTGAGGAATCCTTGCTGGATTCCTTGAGGCTGCCTCTCCCAGCAGACAGTTTTTCAGAGTTCACCTCCATGGCTTCCCCCCCTCCCCAGTCAGGGAGGACAGGTTCATTGTTCCCCCCATCACTTTGACCTCCCAGTGAGTCCTAGGAAAGACTTTAGCTTAAATAGACCAAGATCTCCCACTGAATCTGAGATCATCCCCTTTTTTCCTGACTATGCTTTGCCATTGGACTCAGAGGACCCTGGAGGAGAAACTCTGGCTGATAATGTTGCACGGTTCTTCCTCCCTTAAACCTAACTCACCTGCAAGACAACACCTCCTGGTGTTATTGGATCTCTTCAAGAAAGAAGGACAAAGAACAAACAACACAAGATAGATCATTCTTAAATTTGTAAAAGTCTCAGTCTAAAAGGGGAACAAAATCTCTGCCCTCAAAGACCTTTCATTCCATAGTCTCTGGGATGATCCTAGTCAAATTATAGAGATCCTTTTCCTTCCCTAGGAGCTACCTGGCCAAATGATAAAAAATCTCTTTTCTCAGAGATACCTGCCTTTTCAGAACCCAAGGTTATAAAAGTGATTCATGCCTCTGAGGAATTGCTCATCTGATGGGGAAGATGGGAAGAACTCAAGTGGAAAAACCACATGATAAAAAAAAAAAAAAATTTCACAGATCAATTGACTATAAACCACAAGTACACGTGCTAACAAATAGGAATAGTTAAAAAAAAATGAAGCAATAGGAGATAGGCAGGTGGGGCTCACGGAAGCTTTCCTAGAAGAGTTGAACTTTTAGTTTGATTTTTGAAAAGCAAAAGAGTATAGAACAATCAGAGAAGAGGGAAAGTCATACCAACAAGTAGCAAGCATTTGTTAAGTGCTTACTATTATCAGCAACTTTGCTAAACTCTGGTGAATAGGTCTGATAGGATGAAGTTTTCTCAGTTTGAGACTAGGCCTAAGTTACATGATGATCCTTATTCCCAGAGCTGAAAGATCAGCCCCTAAGCCGGTAACAAAAAGTAAATGACCTACAGGAAGAAGACAACGTTGGTGACCATTGGTTAAGGATGATTACTTCTTTTAGTGTATCCAATGAAAAGGCTTGGGTCTTTTGCTATTTAAATCCCAACAAGCAGGAAGCTTCTCAGGTTCTACAAGTACATGGTGGGAGCTGAGCTACTCCCAGATGTGTGCTTGGGCCTCTCCCTGCAGGGACTAAATAAATGCTTTCTCTTTGTACCTGAACATGTCTCTGACTAGTTAATCCGGGAAAGGGGTCTAGCACCCATCCCACACAGTTTGTGGGGGCTCGCCTAGGATCTGTGACTTCCCAGAGAGATGGCTGGGATCTGATTCAAGGCAGGCACCAGGTTGGGTTTTCGCTGCCCGTCCTTGAGATCAGACTCTCAGCCTCCCTCTCTGTGAAGAATGGGCCTAGGAGAGACATGGGGCCAGAGGGAGAGAAAGAGACTATGCTCAATCAGTTTAATGGCATTTGTTATTTGAGCTATGATCGTAAAAGCAGTTTTCTATTATTGGAAATTTAAAGCTGTATTTAATTTGATTTTAAGTTAAAATATAGGTTATTAAAACAAAGTTCTGGTAGCTTACCTTAGGGGAGGTCAAGTTTGTATCTCCCTCATTAGATGGTATGTTGCTTTCTAAACTACATATTGGGTAATTTGTAAAATTATGAGTTATGTCTTAAAATTTTGTCAGCTCTGTCGGATATGTATACGTTTTATGAAATTTAGTCCAAAGTTATTTAATTGTGAATTTTAAAGTTTAAAGTTTTAAAAAAGGGTGATTTAACAGCAAGGGACAAAAAAGATTGATTTGCAAAAGCAATTAATAGAATAGAGAATCTAGTTGGTTTGGGAGCATATTAGAGAAAGGGAAAGAGTATGTTGGAGAAAGTGAGAGTATGTTGGATCAGGAGGAGAAAGAGATGGGATGAGTTACAGGGGGAAAGATGGCATGAGAGAGAGGAGAAAGAAAGAGGAACATGGCATGTTGGAAATAGGGGGAAAAGAGAGAGAGAAAAGCACAGTATGTTGGAAAAGAGAAGAGTTTGGTTGGACAGAAAGGTGCCAGCTCCTAGTGGAACTTGCCATTTGCCAGGGGAAAGGAGATGCTCCATGAGGTTGGGGCATGTCTTTGGCTGGCAGACTGGATCCTGGGGGCCTTGGCACCCCAAAAAGTAGGAGTCAGGAAGCATGGTGGAGTTGAAAGAGATGCCACATGGAGTGGAGGAAGGAGTAAGAGGACCTTGTCAGATTAGATTGTCAGGTGACAACCTAACTTCCCCTTCTCCCACTAAGTGAGGCTACTTTTTAATAAACTGCAGCTCTTTGTTGGTTGAAACCCTTGCTGGTTGAAACATTTATTACTTATATTGCTTAAAAGAACAGCCTATATTTACATGGTGTTAATAACTGAATGCTTTATTTTTATTTTTCAATTATATAATTGCTCTAAGAGGTTTGTTAGAACCATACATTTTCTGAAAGCGATTTATTTCTACTAAGGCATCCATCTGTCTTCAGCAAATTATTTAATGTTTATCTAAGTGCATAATGGTCTCCTTGTTTAAGGAATATGATAACAAGAACCTAGAGCAGAATTTTAACCTGATTTAATAAGTTGACAGGACTATTTCCAAAAAGTTTATGGGGACTCTGCAATTGAAGGAAGTTGACTTAACATTTTTTTAAGAATGAAGAAATTGTTAATTCTGATAAGATTCATTTTTGTGAAATTAGGATAGCTTATATTCTATATGGGTTTTAATTAATTTGAGTTATCTTAAAGTTGCACTTATTATATAAAGGGACGCTGAGAATAATAGTTTTTGTCCCTTTGAACATATTTCTATTATGGACAATATGCAATTTAGAATTTTTCTATGTATTGGGCATTTTAAAAGCAAAATAATTTGTGCAATATTGAGCTTAATTATTTACTTAGATATGAAAAATAAGCTATGAATCTATTACTGTGATCCTTGAGAGTTAACAATTCGTCTGAAGCTTTGATTAATGAGAATTGCTTTTGGAGATAAAATCTTTTGGGACTGCAGCTGATATTTATTTAATTCAAATATGACTGATCATCAAGCTAGTGATCCACCATTTGAAAGGAATATGCCACAATTTACTCAAAAGAAATTGTTACAGGTGGAAGTTAGTATCTGGGAATGAGTTAGGAGGACTATCTTGGCCTCTGCTGAAGGTAGGATCTTACTGACTCAATTTCCCAGTGGTGTTCTTTAGAATAAGAACCCATCTGATTATTCCTGAGTTTGGCTTAAGGTGGAATTGTTATAAAACTGTGTTAAGGATGTTTTATCCTGTATGTGCTCTCAGGTTAAGACCTGAAGGACCAGTTTTGATATTATTTAAATCATGTCTCTGATTTTTCCTCTCATAGCTAATTTTTATAATCAGAGCAAGTGGTCAGTGGAAGATATGAGACACAATACAAGTATACAAATGATATTTTGATTTGCAACCCAGCCCTGGAGGATTCTCTGATTGCTGCTATAAAATCTTTAACTCTTTTGCTTCCTGGAGCTAGAATTTCTTTTTTTAATGGCCTACTTTGCCCAAGTATTTGGGACCACTCCCACTTTCCCTTTTGCTCACTAAGAGTAGAAGCAGATAATCTTAGCATGCCCTGATCAGGCTAAGATTTTTTTTAATACCCTGAAAGCTAAACTAATCTGCCTAAAGCCTTTTACACTGTATGTTGATAGAAGGCAGGCTAGGTCCTAGGGATCTCTGAAACCCTATCCTAGACCCTTTGCTTACTTCTCAAAGATCTATACTGACTTGAAATGCGTTTTTCATGTTTTTGCATGATCATGGGGGTTATATGGAAAGAAAGGGGATTTTTTTCAGCCAATCAATTCTCCATTAAGTATGCAGGGAAAACAATTACTGATAACTGTCCATGGACCTGGAGAGGTTTCTGTTGTTTCCTAAAGGAAGAAAATTCACTTCAGGTGAAGGGAAACAGGCTTACAGATCAGCTGCCCATTTGCCCCTGACCATGGCATTTTTAATTCCCAACTCCTGACTCTTGCATTCCCTCATAGCTCCCAGGCAAGTAAATTCTGAAAGAACTGTCATAAAGGCCTGCACATGTGCCCCCTTTCAGGGGCTTCAATCTGCTTTTGGTTTTGTTAACACCTGTACCAATTGGGTAAAATCCTTCCCTTGTAAGACTCCAGAGTTTTTACTGGAGGAGATCATACTCACTGAAGAGCACAATGTCCTACCTATTGAACCCACTCCTTTGAGGAAACAAAAGCAAGAATTTTGGGAAAACTTCTTTGGTATTTATCCTAGGAAAAGTTGTTTGGATGGAAACTGGCTTTTGTTGAATTTAAGTAAGCCTTTGTTGCAGTAGGCCCTATTTGAATTCACATAGTTATTCCCTAAAGCAAGCAGGGAAGCACATTGATTATCTTGTCCCTTTTGTTCCTTTATTAAAGCAGACCCTTGTCCAATTCCTTACACTGACCCCACAGTTATGGTGTCCAATTTGAAGACTAAGTTATTATGTCAAACCTCAAGGTAATTTTTCTCCATAAAAGAACCTATTGATATATTAATTCCTTTTAGGATTATCCTACTCACTAAGTATCATAATAGCTAACTTCTCTAGGAATTTAGCCCACTTATAGCATTACTAGTTCATTAGGAACTTAGACCTATCTTATGGCATCTTCCTCTTTGTAAGAAGAGTTTTGCTTGGAAATTTAGCCCAAGTATTTCTTTTATTAATGACTTAAAATTCTTTTTTTGGAAATGACCCTGATATCAACAGATAGTAAATTTTTGCCTCTTGATTTGAAGAAGCCTTCAAATATCTCATGACAACTAGCCTAAAATTCTAATATGTATTTTGATGTCCAACCCCTGGACCCCAACCTTTGGTGGACCATACAGAGAGTAATGAAATCCCCAAAATATTTTTAAGATTCAGCACTTTTGTACCCTAATGCTCCATCACTTACCTTCAAGTTGCTCAAAATGTAATGGAGAGATGTCATGAAAATAACCATATACAAACAAGATAATAAATTGAAAATAATCTTAGGGGAAGGCATTTTTATTATAGGGGATAGGGACAGGATTCTTGTAGAAGATGAGATTTTAGATAAGAAGTAAAAAAGTTAAGGAAATGTTAAGTCCAGCCTAGCTCCCTGGAGTCCTTAGATTCAGCCAGAGTCAGGATAAATGAAAGTCCTCGGTCTTTAGGGGGAGAAGTGAAGGAGACAGACAAACTTCCACAAGGCTCCTGGATTCTCAAGTCTAAAGTCACCAACTTCTCTCCTCCTCATCCTGCTGCAAAGTGAGTCTCTGGCATCTGTCCCAATGCCCTCTAATCCTTGCCTATGATTATCTTAACACCAAACATTCACCCAACATCAACTGTGAGAAGAGTCATTTATCCAAACCTATGCTAATAGTCATTGTCTCATATCAAATAGGTAATTAGCCTTAAGTATTCAGTTGTCTGATTCAAGCACACCTTTTCCAGAGTTTCAGCCCTTTACAGGCAAACAGAGACATTATGGGACAGAATTCTTTCTAGACATTGGAAATTATAGAAGAATTCTAGCTGGGCAAAATTAAGAACACCTAAAAAGTTAAGGTAGCACAGTGGACAGATTCTTGGAATTGAAGTCAGGAAGACCTGAGCCCACTTTTATTTATCAATTGTGAAACCCTGGGAAAGTAATTTAACTTCTGTCTCTGTTCCCTCATTTGTAAAATTGGTATAATATCAACATATAATTCAACACATTTAACATGTATTGGACTACCAGCCATTAGGGGAGAGAGTGAGGGGAAGGAGGGGAAAATTTGGACAGAAGATTTAGCAAGGGTCAATTTTGAAAAAATTGCCCATGTATATGTTTTGTAAATAATTTTTTTAATAGCATCTAACTTCTAGGGTCGTTGTGAGGCTAAATACAAAAATATGTATAAAGTTTGGAAAACTTAAAGCATTATATAAATGCAATCTATTATATATTATATTATATTATAAATATTATGTATTATTTTATAAATAATGCTCTGGTTTCAGTATAATGCATTACTTGAATATTATAGAATATTTTGAAGTCTGTTTTATAGGATAGAAATTTTTCTACTTATTTCTATTTCTATTTATCGATCTATTGATCCATAAAAAAGAGTATGTTTATTTTGCATAATTGTAATCATGCCTTTCTAAATATTAAATAAAATTTTTATAGTCTATGAATGTGTTGCACATTTTTCCCTGTTTTTTTTGTTTTTGTTTTTGTTTTTTACAATGACTGCTAAGCTTCTTGATTTCTGACGGTGATAACTTGGTCCTGAATTGCAATCATGAAAGCCTTCATTTGCATGTACAAATCTTTAAAGATCAAATGTAAAATGTTCTATCTGGCTTTGAAAACCCCTCACAACCTAACTTCCTTTTTAACTTTTCAGCTTTCTAAAACTTTACTCCCCTTTATGTATTCTGATTCAGCAACACTGGTCTTCTTTCTCTGCCTTGAGCACAATATTCCATCTCCTGGTTGCCCTTGTTGCCATTTTTCATTCTTGGAATGTTTATCCTTCTCTCTACTACTTCCTGGCCTCCCCCTTTTTTTAAAGATTAAGTCCAAATCCCACCTTTTATGAGAGGCTTTTCCTACTCTCTTCCTCCTTCCTTTCCTCCCTCCCCAAAATTACCTCTTATTTGTGGAACATATATGTTGAATGTGGTATTTTTATTTTTGAAATATTGTCTCTTGAGGTCAAGTAGTATGCAATTATCTTTTTATCCCCATTGATTTGCTCAGTGCTTAATAAATGTTTGTTGACTAACTCAGTCATTTGTTTAATGAATTGACTGAGTTCCTACACATGTCACTCATGAAAAGATTTCAATTTCATTGGTGGAAAATGGTTACTTCCTTTTAGTCTATCCAATGAAAATGCTTAGGTCTTTTGTTATTTAAATCCTAACAAGATTGTAGCTTGTCAGGTCCATGAACACATGCTGGGAGCTGGGATGTCTCCCGGGTGTGTTTGGGTCTCTAACTGCAGGGACTAAATAAATGCTTTCTCTTTGTACCGGAAGATGTCTCTGATCAATTAATTTGGGAAAGAGGGTCTAGCACCCATTTCACATACTGCCTTAAGGAAAGGTCCCATTTTATACATTTTTTTTAATAAGATACTTTCCAAACATGTTATGATCCATTGTACAGTTCCCCAAATTGTACATTAAAAGTGGGATTACATGTAAAATACTTTTATTTAAATGTTCTCATTCAGCTTTGATTTTAGGCTGATAATGTATCTCCTAACAAACCCAGCCTTCCTTCTTTATATTCAATATATCAACTACAGAGAGCCATGGTAATTGCAATTATTTCCTTTGTGCATTTTATACTTTGTACTCAAAAATGAAGCCATCCTTCTTAATCTTTTCTTGATGTACATTTAGGGTTTTATATTTATTGAGTCCAATTGATATTTTGATATCTTTACAGGAAGATCCCACTAGATGAAGGAGTTATTTAATATGTTTTTGATTGGCATATGTATATAACTTTATATATCACTTAATATCATCCATGTATATCAAGTGATTAATATGTTGTTTTTGTTCAAATCCCTCTTTAATTTGCTAAGACTTACTTTGTTCTATCTAATGGATTTAACAATAATGTGTTTAAAGTTAGGCAGAAGCATAATGGAATTAAACTGTCTCTCTGAAAAATACCACATTTTATATCAGTTATGTTTGACATGATTGCATTTTAAATAGAAGATAGTTTTCTTATGTGGTCATCAAATATTCTAGCCTTCTCACTAAACTTGTGACTGTTTTATATATGTTCAGTAGATGAATAAATTGTGGCTGTGGAACTGAGTAAAAAATTACGTGATAAACAATAGAAGAAGTAAAAATGTTATGACAGGTGGCTGCTTCATAATCACCTAATTGATGTTTCTCCTTGTGTCTCTAGGACTTTTTCCTCTTTTTATTTGCTTTTTATTAATTTTTATTTTTTTTATTTTGAGTTTAAGAACACCAAATAGAACTAGCATTTGCACATGCATAGTAGAAAAGAAAAAAAAAAGATTATAAATCAAACTACAGGTCTTTGCTGTGTGCAATTTGCTTTATTTTTCATTAGGTACTAAGATCAGTCTATTACTTTAAAAGTTCTCCTATTTGTTTGACCATACTGCTATTCTTTTCTCTATACATTTAAAAAGTTTTCATCCTTCCTTTCTTCTTTTCTTTCTTTCTTTTGTTTCTCTTTCTCCCTTTTCTTTTCCTTTATTTCTTCCTTTTTTCTCTTTTCTTTTGCTACCCTATTCTTTTACCCTTTTAAAACTTAATACTCCATCAACACCATTTTAAAAAGAAGAAAAGACACAAAACTTTTGTTAATAAGTAGACATTGTCAAGCAAAACATTGGCCACATCCAAAAATATGTCTAAGTCAACATCTTTAGTGGGAAAAATTGGCTTATTATATTATTGGAAAAACTATTATACTGTTTAAATCCAACCTTATGTGACTGTTTTCACTCAGACTGTCATCCGGACCTCTCTCAGAATGCTGGAGATGGATACAAGGAATTTTAGGTTCCCCCAGGTCCTAGACCTACCCAAAATACTTGCTTTTCAACACTACACCCAAGCTTGTGTTTTGGCTTCATCCAAATATTGTTGAATATTTACATTTACTCATATTCATCCTAATCTACTTTGCATTTGAGTTGTCCTCTGCACAAAATTACTTATTTGGGTGCTATGGTTCATATAAGGCTACTCTTCTCCAAATTGTATAATATAGACCTTTTAAAGATTGTTTGAGAGGGAGCACATTTCCTTTCTACTTCACTCTCTTCTACCAAATGGCTTAATAAATTTCTTTGTAAAACATTTCAGAGTTTGGGATTTGTTCTTGCAAATAACAATATGGTGTCAGAAGTGGAATTCCATGACAGTCACCCAAATAACCCAAAGGATCTCCATGACCATGGAATCTGTGTAAGTCTCTGTGATTCTAGGAGTGAGCACAAGTGCTCAACCAACACAAAATCACCTCCAACATAGTAATAACCTGGTAAGTCTCCTTAAGTTTAGGTTGAACACAGTACAGGCCCCAACTCTGGGTGTACAGGAAATTAAGGAGCTATTCTTAACCTGGAAAAACACTCTGGCAGGATAGGAATTAGCCCAGGCTGCCTTAATCCCTAATGTATCAAATGAGAAATTCCTTCAATTTGATCATTCAAGGGTTCAGAAAACAACTACTAAAACTTAAAATTTTGGTTAAAATTAGACTGGAAGTCCTTTTATCCTTTTCTCTTTTTCTTTCTATTTTTCTCTTCAGTACTCCATAGATACCTAGTCTGTGACTTGTCAGTAGTGGCCCAGGTATAATAGTGAACACAAACATTAATTTTACATTCATTCACTTAGGATAATTCTAGAATAGTGAAGGATACAGGCATTTGGCCCGCAGGGAGATGGGCTTAGATTGAGGCTTCAATTTCCAAAATTCTCTAGCATAATCAAGGTCTTCTTTTCCTTGGAGAGCTTTGAATGGAAACACCTCTTCATCTATAAAACCTTCTTTGAGACAGCACAGAAAGGAAGCTCAGAAGAACAGGAAAAACTACTGGAGTCTCAATACTAGAACAGGTCTCCTGACTATCTGCAATAATAATTACTCTCACTGAATTTTTGCTTAGACTTTCAGCAGGAGATAAGGAAGAAAGTTGTGAGATTCTTTCTCCTTGTCTTCATAATCCTGGCCAGATAAGAAATTGTAGAGATAAAGGCAGACAAAAAAAAAGAAAGAAAATTGTTTGTAGAAATTTGCGACACTATATATTAATTAGAAATTAGATTTGTAATTGAAGTAAAATAATCTTTGCTAAGAATTTCCATATTGTGGCTTAAAGATTTCTATAACTGTTAAAAACATCTTAGTGGTTTGTTGGAGATTCACAACTACGATTAAGATTAAGTGAAAACAGGACAATAGATATATTGCTACAGTAAAAAAGTGAATATTAGAATTAGTAGAGTGAATTACTAGAAAAATACATAGAACTGAAGCTAGCTTGAAATGATTCAATGGAATTTAAATGTTTAAGTAAACCAGTAGCTAAGTCACCTAATTTGAATTAGACTGAAACTCAAGAAGTAAAAATATAGTAATTAATTGCTATTATATGAAAAAATTTCTACAGGAGAGAGTCAGTGGAATGTTAAACATAATTAAAAATAATATATGATGAACTTAAGAAAATAGTTAAAGTAAAAAGAATTAAGGAATCAGAGTGCAAAATTAAAGATCAGTTTTGAAGTTGGTAAATTTTAATCAAAGTTCACAGGAGGAAAAAACACAAGAGAGAAGGTATAAGTGGGTAAAGATAAGAGGAGAATGAATGGAAAGTTAAAGAAAGTTGAAGTCTCCACTGACAGTATAAATAGAGGTAACATAAAGTTAAGGATTTAAGTTTTGGAAAGAGGTTTGGAAAGTTTTTTTATACCATTGAGAGAAGAAGGAGTTGAGAACCTTTTTTAGAGAGATATGGACTAACAAGTTCAGATTCACAATAGTTTATAGTTATAATATTTACTATAGGAATAATGTAGCGTGAAATTATTTTTGCTTTTATGATTCTATTTTTCTTTAGTAAGTTTTTGTTTCTTCTTTTACCAAGGTGTTAATGATCTTCTCATAATTTTTCTTACACCACTCTCATTTCTTTTTTTTTTCCTTTTTTTAAATTAAAGGTTTTTATTTTCAAAAATATCTGGATAGATAATTTTTTCAGCATTGACCCTTTGCAAAAAACCCTGTGTTCCAAATTTTCCCTTTCTTTTCCCCCCAACTCCTCCCTTAGATGGCAAGTAATCCAATATGTTAAAAATACATGTTTAAATCCAAACATATGTAAAACATATTTATATAATTATCTTGCTGCACAAGAAAAAACAGGATCAAAAAAAAGAGTAAGCAAAACAAAAATGCAAAACGAAACAACAACAAAAAAGTGAAAAATGTTATGTTTGTGGTCCCACCCTCAGTTTCCAAAAATTCCCTCTCTCTGGGTGTAAAATGACTCTTCATCACAAGATCATTGGAAACTGGCCCTCAATCATCTCATTGTTGGAAAGAATCAAGTCCATCAGAATTGATCATCATATAATTTTGCTGTTGCCGTGTATGATGATCTCCTGGTTCTGCTCATTTCATTTAACATCAGTTCATGTAAGTCCCTCCTGGCTTCTCTGTATTCCTCTTGTTGGTCATTTCTTATAGAACAATAATACTCCATAACATTCACATACCATAACTTATTTAGCCATTCTCTAATTGATGGGCATCCTTTCCAGTTTCTCGCCACTACAAATAGAGCTGCCACAAACATTTTTGCACATGTGGGTCCCTTTCCCTCCTTTAAGATCTCTTTGGGATACAGGCCCAGTAGAAACACTGCTAGATCAAAGGGTATGCATAGTTTGAAAACTTTTTGAGCATAGTTCCAAATTGCTTTCCAGAATGGAGATCCGTTCATAGTTCCACTGACAATGTATCAGTGTCCCAGTTTTCCCCCATCCCCTTTAACATTCATCATTTTCTTTTCCTGTCATCTTAGCCAATCTGACAGGTGTGTAATCACTCTCATTTCTTTTCCTAATTTTTCATTTAATTCTTTCTTTAACTCTTCCAGGTATTCTTGTTAGGTTTGTTCCAGTTCCAGCTTTTTTTTTTTTTTTTTTTTTTTTTTTTTTTTTTAAGGCTTTGGGAGTAGCTTCTTTTATGTTGCTACTTTCTCAGTTTGTACTTGGTCTTCCCTGTCCCTGTAGTAGATTTTTATGGGAAAATTCTTTTTTTTTTTCCTTGTTTGTTCATTTTTCCATTCTATTTCTTTAATCTGAATTTTTATCTAAAAAGTCTGAGGATCTAATTAACTGGGGGTAAGAATGAAACTATGCCAAAACTTTCTTATGTTGCCCAGGATCACCACAGTTATTAAAAGTGTTTAAGTGTCTGAGGACTAGATTTTAAATTCAGGTCTTCAGGGCTGTTTGCTCTATCCACTGTACCACCTAGCTGCCCCTGAAACAGGACAATTTTTTCCACCTGGTTTAATTCTAAGCTTGGTTATGAGATCCTATGAGGAAAAAATGTGGAAAAACTACTGCAAAAATTGTTTAATTATGATTCTAATATGGAATCAAGCAGAACTAAGGGAAGATTTTCTTTTTCTCATGTTAACTCATCTCAACTCAACCTGTGTGCTTGAAGGTATAGTCTTGATATTGGTATAATGTCCCTCCTTTTCCCTCTCATAGCACATTTCCATATTTAAGACACATGAAAAGTAAAAGTTTTTGCTGCTGCAATACTAAATCTATTAATTAATAGATTAATATGCAAACAGTTCTGAGTTATTCTTATAGGATACAAGTATGAAAGGTCGTATTGTTTTTAATCTGAATTTGTGGTTTACTTCACATACTAAGTTTTTATGCTTGCTCTCCCCTTGTAAATAATTATATATACATGTATAAATTGAGTCCTTAAAAAGTATTTCATTCTTTCCGGATGATATGATGATAATAAATATTCTCCAAAAAGTAGGATAATATAATATATAAAAGTTTTAAATTTTAATGAAGTAATAAACTTTGAGGAAGCTACAAGATAAGACTTTTATCTTTAAAAAAAATGTGTGCAACATATATGTGTGTTTGTGCATATACAGACTTCCAAATAGTTCTAATGGGATATAAAGGCTTTAAGCATGTTTAAATAATCAGTTCTCGAAATTGGATTAAGGATTTTACATATAAAATTACATTAAGAGTTGTAAAGAATTTTTCAAATCATTTTTTAAAAATCATGTTTTGACATATCTCTCTGATAATAAAAATAAACTCATTTTATAAGTTAGGTCCTCATGTATCCTTATTAAAAATTCTTTCTTTGGCTTGTTGTTGGCATTGTCCATGTCAGATACAAGGTTCAGAACATCAAATACATACAAATTACATACAGAGCAAATGATATGTAAAAACTGAAATTCTCTGAACTTTCATCTGAATTATGGGTTCATAATTTGATGTTTTGTAGTTTTGTTCTTAATAGAATTAACTCCCTCTCTAGGGTTTGAGTTAAATTTGAGAGATTATATTAATTTGCAGTGGGTTTTTTACTGGCAAATTTTTGTAGAACTATCTAGGGAACATCTACATATAACTTGGATCCAAAGAAGTGAATCAACTAAGAAAAGCCTCCTCCAGAAACGCCCTAAGAACAAGGTCTCCAGAATTTCCAAAGGAAGATGTTGCCAGGGATCAAATTTCTACATGATAGCTGGGACTCAGATGAAAACTGCTGGTTGAATGGATATTGGGAGTGGGTTACCAGAAGCAAGGAGACTTTATTTTGTTTTAATATTGTTAAAGATCATTATTATATCACTGTGGCCTATGAAAGGGATATGCCTAAATTCTTCTTATTTATTGTTCAGGGATCAGGGCCATTCCTCCTACAACTTTTGATCAACTGAAAGTCTATTTCCCATTTATATTAACCTCACTTTACGAAAAGTTGACTTATAGAATAATAATATTAAATTATTTGACAATATAGATTCCTAAATTCTTCCATTGCCTCCTAAAGTGATTTCATTTTTTTTTTTTTTTTACAAAACATATACATTGGTAATTTTTCAACTTTGACCTTTGCAAAACCTTTTGTTCCAAATTTTCCCTTCCTTCCTCCTACCCCTTTCCCTAATTGGCAAGTAGTCCAATAATGTTAAATATGTTAAAATATATATTAAATCCAATATATGTATATATATTTATATAGGCATCTTGCTGCACAAGAAAAATCAGATCAAGAAGGAAGAAAAAAAGGAGAAAGAAAACAAAATGTAAGTAAACAATAATAGAGAGAGAGAGAATGCTATGTTGTGTTCCACACTCTGTTCCCATGGTTTTCTCTCTGGGTGTAGAGGGTTTTTTTCATCACTGAACGAGTGAAACTGGTTTGGATCATATCATTGTTAAAGAAAGTCACATCCATCAGAATTGATCATTGTATAGTTTTATTGTTGCCATGTATAATGATCTCTTGGTTTTGCTCATTTCACTTAGCATTAGTTCATGCAAGTCTTTTCAGGCCTCTCTGAAATCATCCTGCTGATCATTTCATACAGAAAAAAAATATTCCATAACATTTAAATACCATAAATTATTCAGCCATTCTCTGATGTCTGATGGACATCCACTCAGTTCCCAGTTTCTTGCCTCTACAAAAAAGGCTCCCACAAACATTTTTGCATATGTGGGTCCCTTTCCCTCCTTTAAGATCTCTTTGGGATATAGGCCCAGTAATAACACTGCTGGATCAAAGGATATGCATAGTTTGATAATTTTTTGAGCATAGAGTGATTTCAATTTTTGTCAGCTACTCTAGCTAACTGTCAATATGTAAATTTTCCCTCTCAAAGCAAGCTATTGTGGACTCTTAAAGTAATTTAATCTTTAACTTAACTTAGTTTACCTAAAGAGTATTTTAATCTTCAAAAGGAGTGTATGAGATTATTACTGCATAAATAAATTTGTTGAATTTTTGTGACTTTGAAGAAAACATTGTTTTAGAATTTTTTTGATATAGCCACAGTACACTTGTTTCCTATTATAAGTTCCTTGATTTACAACCCCTGAAGCTTACCAGATTCCATGGTTATGAGACATTGTGAATATGTATCATCATTTTGGCCCCTATCCATCCTTTAATGGGTTATGTCAAACTATAGACAAAAGAGATAATAAGAAAGAGGCTTTCATTGATTTAGGCTGTTTTAATGAACTCTCTGTTATACCTTAACCCAGATTTTGTGCTTTTATAATTATGTTTTTGTTTGCATGAGAATATTGGGCATAAGAGAAAGCCCAAAAGGAGGAAAATAGTGGGGGAAATTATTATACTGTTTAAATCCAACCTTATGTGATTGTCTGTACCCAGAATGTCATTCTGACTCCAGTAACTCTCTAAGTAAAAATAGATACAAGGAATTGAGTTCCCCAAGGTCCTGAATCCACTCAAAACATTCATGTTTTGCATCCCTGCACTTGTCTTGTTTAGGGTCACCTAAGTTTGTATTTAATTGAATGTTTGTTGTATCAAAAGGGTATAGATAGTTTAGTGGCTTTGGGAGTATGATTTCAATTGCTTTTCAGAGAAATTGCTTTCCACTTCACAACTTCAACAATAATGTATGTGTTCTTGTTTTTCCACAGCCCCTCCAATATCCAATGTCCAATGACTGCCATTTCTCATTCACAGCCCTTTTTTTGTTTGGTTTTCTTTGCCAATCTGAAGTCTGTAAGATAAAACTCAAAGGTTCTTTAAGTTTTAGTTTTCTAAATATTAGTGATTTGGAGATTTTTTTTTCCCATCTTTTTAGTGATAGCCTGGATCTCTTACTTTGAAAAATGCTTGTTCATATTCCTTGACTATTTATTAGGGAATGACTCTTGTTTTTTATAAATTTTCATCCGTTCCATGTATATGTTGGAATGAATGCTTAATCAGAGAAACCTGTTATGAAGATTTTTTTCATGCATTTAACTATTTCCTTTCAAATTTTATCTTAGTTTTGTTTGTGCAAAACTTTTTTTTTAATTTTATATAATCAAATGGTCCCTTTCTTCAATGGTCTTTTCTATTATTATTATTATTGTTGAGGCAATTGGGATTAAGTGACATGCCCAGGGTCACACAGCTAGGAAATGTTAAGTGTCTGAGGTCAGATTTGAACTCCCGTCTTCAGGGCTCAATCCACTATGCCACTCACTTAGCTGCCCCATCTTTTCTATTTTTAATTGATTATGAGCACTTTCCTTATCCATAGATTCTAAATGTAATTTTTTTTCTTCCTCCATATTCAATTTTGTTGTTAAATCTTGCCATTTCTTGTCCCTTTCCTCTGCTTGTATGGCCACCATTTACATTCAGGCTATTATTACCTCTTACTTGGACCATTGCAATGACCTTCCTAAATGGTTCTTCTGCCTTATCTCATCTATCATTGTAATCCATGTTCCATACAATTGTCAAAGAGTATTTCCTTAAATGCAGATCAGACTATACCTAATAAACTACCGAGGCTCCCTACCCCTTCCAGGAGCAAATGTGAACATTTCTGCTTGGTTTTTTAAAACCCTTCACTAAACATGGTCAATCTATCTTTTGAGTTTCATTATATTACTCCCTTTTCTTGTACTCTTTCAGATTAATTTGGCTTTGTTTGTTCTTGTTTTAGTTTGTTCTTTACAAACTAGACAACTAGGTGGTCCAGACCCTGAGTCAAGAGGACCTAAGTTCAAATCCAGCCTCAAACACTTACTATGTGACCCTGTGTAAAGTCACTTTACCCTATTTGCTTAAGTTTTCTCATCTGGAAAAGGAAATGACAAACCACTCCAGTATTTTTCCCAGGAAAACCCCAAAAATAGCATCACAAAGAGACAGGCATGACTAAAATAACTCATCAACAAAATCCTTACAAACTGTATTCTATCTCTTGTCATCTTGCTTCTGCACTGACTAATCTGTAACACCTGGAATAAATTTTCTTCTCATCACCATCTCAAAATCCCTCACTCAAACACTCCTATTACTCCAGAGGTGCCAAACATGCAGCCTATAGCACACCCAAGTTAGCTGAAACAGATTAAAATATAATTAGGGAATATTTAACAAAATAAATAAAAATTTAATAAAACATAGAATTACATTTTTTAAATGAAGTTAATGTGTGGTCTGCAGAGATCCTCATATCGAGAATAATAGCCCATTTCTTCTGTAGTTTGATATCACTGCCTCCAGGATGCTTTTCCTGATGTCCCCAAATGCTAATGACCTCCCTCCTTAGGACACTATATTATTGTATTATAATTGTATTATATTATGTATATTATATGTATTATATGTACATACCCACATACATATACACATTATGCATTTATGTATTTAACATACATATATGGATGAATGAATGTATGTTAAATACATGTATATGACACATATTTGCATATTTGTTTATTTACTGGTATGCTATCTGTCCCATAGAATATTATCTTCTTGAAAGAAGGTTTTTTCCCATACATTGGATGGAGATATATCTCCAGTATCTACCACATGTTTAAGTACTTAATAAATGCTTGATTTACCTTTATCAACACCATTACTATTACTAACACTATCACCCACTTCAGTTTTCCTGGAAAGGAAGCCTTTTGAAAAGGCTGATGGGGAGCCTTAGATCCAAGAAAGTAATCAGTGTGCATTAGGAATCTGAGCAGGGCAGCATGTTTGTAGGCAACAAACATGTGTAAGTTGTCATGCCCAGTATGTGAGGGTAGTGTAGGCATGACTTATGCTGAGTACTAGCATTGCCTGGCTGTGCATCATTAATATAGATACCATCCCTAGGGCACTTATACTCAGACCATGAAATCATGCCCTCGGTCTGAATCCATGAATACATTTACAGGTCATCAATGGAGCTACCGAGTGCACATTAATGGCCCCATAAAACACGTCTGATTATGACCCAGTAGGGCTCTTCAAATCTAAAACCTCCTTTTTATTTCAAAAACAAATCTTTAAAGATCATTTCCTCATTCTATAGAAAGAAGTGGTTGAGCTCGTTTAGCCAGAAGGGGAAAAGAGAAGAGATAGTTGTTCTGTTTTCCCTTCCATACATTGTTCAAGGCTGTCAACAGGAAAAGTACCCCTGATTCTGATCTTGGATTGATGCTTGGATTAGGGCTAGTCTTTGTGTTTCAAGGTATTTTAGAAAATGGAAGTCAGTGGAAGTAGCACCTCTCTCCTGTACTTCACAGAAGGGAGAAAATGGCCATTTCTCCAGTAGCATCCCACTCCCATCATGCCCTTTCTCCCCTCAAAATTTGTAAATCATAAGAACTTTGCCTAACAGATGCCCAAGCATCAGATGAACAAAAACTCAGGTTTTGTTTTTTTTTTTTTTTTCCCAGTATGAAATTGTTCATCAGGCTGGCATTATGGTACCATGTAGACACAGTTAACTACCCATTAATATTTCTGTGTATATACTCCATGTATGTCTTATGTACATCAACAGGTCTGTTTGAGATTCTAAAACTCTGAGAGCAGGGAGTAGGTCCTTGTCACCTCTATAGCATAACAAGTTAAAAAGGCAGAGAAATGAAAAGAAGTAAAAAGTACAGTACATATGTTAAATTATAGCACAGTCTAATCTAATCGCATCTGGAGCAGTTTAGGTAGTACAATGCCAGGCCTGGAGTCAAGAAGTTTCATCATTTCAAGTTCAAATGTGTCCTTAAACATTAGCTGTGTGACTCTGGGCAAATCCTTTAACCCTGTTTGTCTCAGTTTCCTCCTCTCTAACGTGAGCTAGAAAAGGAAATAGCAAACCATTCTAGTATCTCTGCCAAGAAAACCCCACGTGGGGTCATAAAGAACATACTGTGTTATGCTAGACTATGCTGTGCTACAAGTGTCAGCAAACTATTGTCCAATAGCCAAATCAGACCATTCATGACCCACTGTTTGGGTGATGAGCTAGAAACATTATATCATCATACATATATATATTTAAATATGTAAAAATCATTTTAAGCTCATGGACTATATGAAAATAGGCAGTTTGAGCATTTTTATCATGCCATAACAACATCACCATAGCAGACTATACTGATCCACATTGTACCATCAACATAACAAACTACAATTCAACTTAACAAGACAATAACTATCATGTCACAGATACTCAACTTTTTTACTTCTCCTTAACTATATCTATCTTTACCATAGCTTAGCATGCAATAGCATAGCAAGCCACACCCTACCATTAGTAGAGCACATTATAACACAACACAATACAACATGGCATAGTATAGGCAACACAATCTTTTAAATGCCAAATACTAGATTCTGGTAGAGATGCATTTAGGCTAAAAATGAGAGAAAGTGGGAAAATGGAGGGGAGAGGAGGAAAGAAAGAGATTAGGAAAAGAGGGATAAGCAACTTACAGAGACCACCCATGGAGGTGCATGGGATAGCTTACTGCACAGGAGATTTGACCTGTTCCATTTTTGATCTGGGTTGCTTTGCTCTTCTCCCCAGTTCCTGAGGGGGGGTGGGGGGCTCATCCTTTTAATGACAAACTTAGTGTAGTCACCTGATCTGTTTAACCCAGTGCAACTCAGAACTCCTGAGCTCAAGAAATCTGCCAGTTTCAGCCTGTCTGACAGCAGGGGTTACAACTATGCTGCCACCAGGCCTGGCTAAATAAATAGATATGCAGACAAGTCAGAAAGATTGAGAAGAAAGAGAGAGAAAGGAAGGGGGCAAAGATAGATCTACCCATATTGATTCTGTTACCTTATTATTTATTCCCACAGCCAGACACAGAATGGCATAAAATCATACAGAACTACCCAGATGTCACACAAACATTTGCTAGAAAACATAAACAAAATCCATCAAGGCACCTAGAACACTGGGATACTAATCCTCTATACATAACAAAATATTTAGAATTGAAACAATCTAAGCAAAGAAACTCATCATTGAAATACAAAAGTGGGACATACTATGATATAGTCCAAAGGGCCCTGGAGCCAGTCAAGACTAAGTTCAAATTTTGCCTTTTCCATAGGGTAACCTTGTTAATGTAACATCACTATTCTGAGACTCAGTTTCTTCACTTGTAAAATGAGGGCCCATAATCACCAACAGCACAGAACCTTAAAGGGCTTTAAGAACATCTATGGGGGAAGAAGAGGCCATCTGGTGAATTACCCAGGATCACACAGCTAGTAAGTGCCAACATCTATCATTTTTACTAATTACTTTCTATAATCTTAATCTGATTATAGTAATCAAAGGATAAATGACAAAAACTTTTCCTAAATAAAAAAAAAAACAAAACAATAGGATGGTGAGATTTTAGTTTGGAAAATTAGGATTTATTTAAAGGTATCACTTTATACTCATCAAATTACAAATAAACAACATTACAAATTATTATAAAAAATAATAAAATTAATGACAGAAGAGCTGTAGAGAAACGGGCTTACCATTATACTGCCGGGGGAACTATCAGTCTGTGCAATCTTTTTGAGAAGCAAACTGGGGTTATACCCTAAAAAGTACAACAATGATTATACTCTTTGTCCCAGTGATGCTGCTAGTAGGATTGTAGCCTAAAGGATGTTATTTTTAAAGAAGAAGGGGCTTCTCTGCACAAATTTTTTCTAAATAGCTTAGTTTGTAATAGCAAAAAAAGAAAGAAAGAAAAAAAAAAAAGACTACAAGTGACTCCTATCTCCAACAATTGAGAAATGGCTAAATAAATTGTGACATGAAAGTAACTGAATATTACTGTACTGTTATGAAATGAAAAGAGAAGAAAATAGGACTCAAAGCATGAACTCTGACACTTGCTTCATGTGTGACCCTAGGCAAGTCAACCTAAACTTTAAAAGTGCTACTTTTAAAGAGATTATTAAATTGTAGAACAATTGCAGTAACTGTAGCGTATAGAAATGCAGTGCATAGGAGGAATGTGATACACAGGAATTGTAGCAATAGAAATCCCCTCACTGGGAATTTCCAGAAGCAGTGAATCATAGGTTTAGACCAATAATAGATATTTATATAATGCTCTCAAATTTACGGTGCATTTTACATCCGTCTTTTGAACAGCCCTGGGAGGTGGATAGAACTGTTATCATGCCCATTTTACAGATGAGGAGCCTGGAGCATAGGGCGGTTATGGATGAGGATGGGACTGATTTCACTACTTTAAGGGAACTCCCAGGAGGGAGGGAGGGAGGGAAGTTACCTTCACCCAAGCAAATCTGCACCTTCTCAGTAATTTCTTGTCTTACAGATTTACCTAGAGAGCCGAGGGGTTATATGACAACGTTTGATACTGAATACAGAATAAAAAGATAATTTCAGGGAATATGGAGGCAAACAAGATAATGATTTTTATTTTGTTAAGGCCGAAACTTTTTGTTCCAGAAAAAAAAATCATAAATACTTAGAAGTTTATGATTTTATGTTTAATTTTCTCAAAAAGCAAAACAAGCACGGGGCCTGTTCGCGTCTGGGTGAGCCGCGGGAGGAGCAGAAGCACGTCAGGCAAAACTGACTGTCATCAGCCATCGCTGACCTGGTTCCAGTATGGAAATGTTCCCTGTCCCAGCCCTTGGCGAGAAGGAGAATCCTGAAGCAGGGGACGGTGCTGGCGATGACGCCTGGCAACCTCAGATAGCCATTCTGTCTCGGGCTGGGAACCTACCCAGACCGTGAGGATGAGCCCCGAGGGGCATCGCCCAGAACGCTTTCTTCCCTCTTGCTTGCCTGTCACTGCCCCTGTCACAGAAATGACACGGGTGAAACCTCCTCGGGAAGGGGGATTCATCAGATGCCGGCGTCAGCCCGGAAAGCAGCGCTCCCCGGAGCTCCCCTCGCACGCAGACACTTCTCTCTCAGTGATAGCTCCATGATCACGGAGGACCTGCCTCAGGGCCTCTAAGCGGCGAGATGGGACGGAAAGAGCTCCGAAGTTGGGGGATTGGGGTTCGCATCCTGCCTTTGATACACACTCTCCCTGTGCTTTGGGGGTGTCTATTACTTTCTGCCGCATACGTGTGCATTGTCCTCCCCAACGCCCACAGGCCCTAGGGGAACATTCTCACTAGTCCTCCCCAACACCCACAGGCCCTAGGGGAACATGCTCACGAGTCCTCCCAACACCCACAGACCCTGGGGAAACATTCTCACGAGTCCTCCCTAACATCCACAGACCCTGGGGGAACATTCTCACGAGTCCTCCCCAACACCCACAGACCCTGGGGGAACATTCTCATGAGTCCTCCCCAACACCCACAGACCCTGGGGGAACATTCTCATGAGTCCTCCCTAACATCCACAGACCCTGGGGGAACATTCTCATGAGTCCTCCCCAACACCCACAGACCCTGGGGGAACATTCTCATGAGTCCTCCCCAACACCCACAGACCCTGGGGGAACATGCTCATGAGTCCTTCCACTAAGGAAAGGGAAGACTAGTAGGAAGTCAAGGCTTGGTGTCAGTGATCATTTTCAATAACAAAGGACCAACAACAAAACTCCCCGATCTTCTTAGGACTCACTTGGACTCTGTAAAATGGGTTGGAAAGCTTCTAAGTTCCCTTCCAACTACATCAGGGATCCGATAGCCTTATAATGGGTTCTATATTACTTAACTGCCTCAGTTTCCTCATCTGTAATATGGGAAAAATAATGGTGTGACCTACCTCCTTGGGTTGTTGTAAGAATGAGATGTGATTTATAAAATATTTTTCAAACTTTAAAGCACCATATAAAAGCTAATTGTAATAGTAATTTTTAAGTAAGGTACAGAAGAAGGATCTTGTCCCTGGGCATCTTAAGGGAATTCTGAGTTTTTCTGTGCTCTCCTGTGTGTCTGGAGGCAATCTTTGCCTTCTCCATTGGGTCACAGCTTCACAAAGACTTCCATGTAAATTCAGCCTATTTTGGGAGCAACCATGAATAGAGCCTTGCCCATTGTCTTCTCTTCCCAATGCTAATAGTTTCCCTGCAGTTACTATTTTAGTTCAGCTTCGTCTTACAGTCCCCACAAGAAATATCTCCCCAGAATTTCTCCTATCTATTCCTGTTTATTCACCCACTAGCCCTGGGGGAGGGGGGGTAATTGTGTTACCCTATCCTTTCCCCTTTCCCATCAAACTATTTCTCCCCAAGCAGGCATTTTCTCCCTCCCCATTCCCCATCCCTAACCAAATTCAGTTGGATATTCCCTGACCATACTCATAGCTCCTGGCTGGAAAAAAAGGTTAAGGGGGATGGGAAATCAACAGGTGCTACTCCATGCCTCCTCAACCTTGTCTTGCCCTACACACACACACACACACACACACACACACACACACACACACACACGGTCAGCTGGGGCCAGCCAGGGGTAGAGGAGTGTAATGTTCTGGTTAGCTTTCTGGAGGGTCTTCGGACCAACCTTGGTCTCAGCAGAGTAATCACCATGAGAATAGTCAGGGATAAAGTCTAAAATCTTTATTATCTCCTTCACTGTGTGTCTCCTTCACTTGGGGCCCAGCTAGCTTTAAACCTGACCTTCAGATGGGCCTTTGTCTCAGTGGAGAAGTGCAGAAGGCAGAAGAGCCACCAAGATAATGAGATGGAATGTCTCTCTTCCAGTCCTTGTTGGCTCTTATATATCTTATTGAAAGTACGTCATCATAGGTGTCTACTTGTAGAATTATACTATGTACTAAGTACATGTAAACTAGAGAATCATTATATTAATTCCACTGAATTAACATCTTATTGTAGGATTAAATCAATCATACTGAGCCTTAAGTATACCTTTTCAGAGTTCCTGTCCTTTACAGAGGAAGGTGGAAGGAGAAAAGAAGGCAAAAGGAAGATAACAGAGGGAAGAGGAGTGAGGAAAGAGGAAAGAAGAAAGGGAGGGGGGAAGAGAGAAGAGAAGAAGAGGAGGGGGAAAGAGGAGAAAAGGAAGAGAGGGAGAGAAAGAGAGAAAGAGAGAGAGAGAGGTGAAGAGGTACAAAAAGAAGTGAATGTAGAAAAAGACAGGGAGATAGAAAAAAGAAAGGATGGAAAGGAAAGATAAGGGGAAGAGAGGGAAAAATGAGAGAAACAGAGAGAGAGGAGAGACAGAAACACAAAGAGATAGACAAAGAAACAGACAGAGGAGAAAAGGAAAGAAGAGAGAGGGGGAGGAAACAAGAGAGAGGGGGAGGAAACAAGACAGAGAGAGAAAAGTTGGCAAAAAAGAGAAAGTTCTACTCTAGAACCAGGTATTATATTATAGGGAAGAAAGAGGCTAGAACAAAATGGATATTTAATCATTCTTCTCACCTAAGGATGTGCCTTGCCCCCTGGTGGCCCTTTTCACCACTGCAGTACCAAAATCCTGTGAGTACAAACCTAAAACCAAGTCTTAGAACCAAAATGTTCTGTCCTAGCGGGTTTTCTGATTCAGTGACCTTTCAGGTGCCCAACATGTGATTTCATCCCTAGGGAAATCCCAGGGCTCTTGGTTCTCATCTCCCCTGCTTACACACATTTGCAGGATGAGGCATATTAGAGACCTTCCTGTCCTGACACGGTTCAGAAGGGGGATAGACAACCTGCATATCCTCCTGCCTCAGGTCAAGAAGAAGAAATTAATCCATTTAAGTATGGAAGGAGGAAAAAAATACACAGGCTGAATGAGAGTTTACTTAAGTACAGGAGCGAGACACTGTAGGCATTTTTCTCAAACTCTGGGAAAATGTCCTTGCTTCTTGCAAATTAACTCACCCTACTATTCTTTGAGGGAAAAATGGTGATCACTCTCTTTTGGGTCATTAGTGACTTTAACCCTAGAACATACAACCCAAGTTGTGTACAAGGTATACTTAATAAGGTATACTTAAATTATAGATTTAAAACTGAAAGAAGATTTAAAGGCCATTTAGTTCAATGTCCTCGTTTTTAAATGCCTTAATTTTATGAGCAGCTAGGTTATATAACAGTTAGAATATTGGACTTGGATTCAAGAAGACTCATTTTCCTGAGTCCAAATGTGGTCTCAGACACGTACTAGCTATGTGGCCTTGGGCAAATCACTTAACTCTGTCATAGGTTCTTAATCTATAAAATGAGAAGGAAATGACAAACCATTCTAATATCTTTCCTAAGAAAACCCCAAATTGGTTCATGAAGAATCAGACATGACTGAAAAATGACTGAATCAAAAAACAAAACAAACAAAAAAAAAACTCATTTTACAGAGAAGGAAACTGAAGTCCAGATAGAACGAACTGCCCAATGTTACATAGGAATTAGCAGAACCAAATATGTGAACCTAGGACCTCTAATTCTAAATCCTGCATTTTTTTCTACTGTGCCCCAATTTGTGTTTACATGCACATGCAAATACACTCATGCACACACTGACCTATCCATGACATACCTTTATGCAGTGTTGTTTTCTTGTTCAGTCACTTTTTTTTTTTTTTTTTAGTTGTATCAAACTCTTTGTGACACCATTTGGAATTTTCTTAGCAGAGCTACTGGAGTGATGTGCCATTTCCTTGTCTAGCTCATTTTACGGATGAGAAAACTGATGCAGACAAGGTTAAGTAACTTTCACAGTTCATCCACTGTGACACCTAGCTGCCCTGAAGAACTCCCTATATTCAGTTCAATTCAACATCTTTATTATGTACCTACTGTGTGTTTGCACAGCAATGAAATCAGGTCTGGCCCCTGCCTCCATCCCTAGTCCATCACTTGTATGTGCTACATATACTTCTATATGGTATTATACATGTCTTTCTACATTGCATACAAGAATGACAGGAGACTTTTTGCAAATATTTTCAAAATTTTTATCCATTACCAAATCTAGTTGAGAGGCAATGAGATGTGGTAGAAAGAACATTAGATCTGAAAACCTCAGATCTGGGTTCCAGTCCTAGCTCTACTGCTTATTAACAATATGATTGGGCAAGCCTCCCTGGGCCTCAGTTTCTCTACCTGTAATATGAGAGGCATGGATTAAATGGTCTCAAAGGCCTCTTACAACTTTTAACCCTGCTTCATAGCCTTCTTACTGACAGACCAGTGGTACTTGCCCACACCTGTTGTATAACTGACTGCTACCAGGTGTCATGGCAGTGGACTTGGATCCATTCATGGTTGTGATTGAAATTGAATGTAATTAATTGCATCATTACATTCACACCGCCTCTGCACATATGTGGATGTCTCATCTAGTAGTGGCTCACTATTTGTTTCGTCCATACTTCTGACTTTTTTTCTCTGGGTCTTCTGAATCACTGAAATGTCTGGTATTGCATAGACACAAGTTATGTGACCATGTGTTTTTCTCCTCCTGCTAAGTGCTGGGGAAGTTAATGAAATGAAAGCAGACCTGGTCCCTCAAGTCTCCTGGCTATTACTACCGTGTTGCAGAGCTGAAAACAGAGAATGTGAGAGCTAGAAGGAGCTTCAGAAATCACCTTGTCCCCTCTTCTCATTTTACAAGGGAGGGGAATGAGTTACAGAGAGGTGAAAACCTTGGCCATGACTGCCTGCCCTGAACTGCTACCAAGGAAAGGAGAACTGGTCTGGGAGTCATGGAACATGGGTTTTTGTTTCAGGTCTGCCATTGAATTAGTTGTGTAACTTTGAACAAGTCACAGTCTTATTCTGAAAGGTTCATATGTTTATACATCACTTGCATACATATACTGTACATTCTTCTACCCTACACATACATACACACAACACACAACTACACTCACATGCACTTTTTTTTTCCACTTCATTCACACACATAGCAGTTGTATTTGATAGCTAAATACCCTTAAATCACTGAACATAAACATATAAACAGATGTTGATTTTAGTGGGTGATATCCTCATCCACCCAACAAATGTATACCGTATACATACCTTTTTTGCACACATCCTTCCTCACTGTTACAAACTCTGTTGTGTACAATATATCCTATGCCTTCTCATTCACATCATACACACAGTGCTTCCTTACACACTACACCCTCATTCTCATCACTCAATCCCTATCACTGAATATGCAGCATAATACTAGAGTGACTACATCCTGGTGTCTTCTCAAAGAATATTATACAACACACACAAATTCGACCACACAAAATTCATTCTACTGGCTGACTCAAAAAAGCACCACCCCCACACCCATTTACTGCTATAATTATAATTATAGCTCAGAGGTCTAGAGGGCTGTGAATTTGCAAATCATTTTTCTCATAGTACCCCAATTAGGTAGGTAATGCAAGTATTATTGTCCCCATTTTGCAGTTAGAGAAACTGAGGCCATGAGAAGTAAAATAACCTGCCCAAGATCACAACAAAAACATTGTTAAGAACAACAGAAGCTCCAGATAATATATCACAGATGAGATTCAAACCCAGGGACTCTATTACTTGTGCAATTCCTGCTCCAGTTAGAGAATCATTGGTAAGTGAGAAGTGACCTTAAACACTATCTACTTCAGACTTGGGGAACCCTTTTTTCTTCTAAGGGCCTTTTGGATATTTATAACATCATTCAAGGGCCATACAAAATTATCAATTCATAGAACTCAAGCAGGGAGAGATTGTACTACTTAGCTTTCAGCTCATTATCATCATCATCATCACCATCATCAACTGTGGTTGATTATGCAAATGATTTCTCAGACCTTACACAGCTCAAAGACTGGAGGTTCCCCACCCCTGATCTACTTCAATTTTTGTATTTTACATTGAGGAAACTGAGGCCCAAAGAGTTTATATTCCCAAGGTCACAAATGCCTAACTTTATATCAATTAGTGTGAATAATGGATCATTTAAAGTGGTGAAATAAATTTGTATTTCAAAGTTCTAATTAAGGAAAATATGGTAATTGGCTCCCGACCAATGGAAATATGCTGTAAGATTTTGAACAATATTGTCCTTTATTCCCACTGATTGACATGGGCTATAAGTGGCGGGGGTAGGATTTGAACTCAGATCCTCATACTGACAATCTAGCACTCTTTCTATCACAATACTCATAGGAGGCTATTCTCTACTAGTGGTCCTCAAACTTTTTAAATAGGGGGCCAACCAGTTCACTAGTTTCCTTCCACATTTTTGCAGAACCCTCTGGTGTAGAAGTGAATAGGTGCCTCTGGAGCTTCTGCTGCTCTCAACAATGTTTCTCTATTATTTCCCTTGTTGTCTGTCTGTCTCTGTCTTTTGTTTTGCTTTGTTTTCCTCGAGCCTAATTAAGAAAACTATCCCCCTATACTCCAAAGGAGTAACCCTTTTGTATTTTTCTGTGTCTAGAGCAAGTGTACTTAACCTGGGAATCCATGCACTTGTCTTTTTCTTTTAAATATGTCAATAACTATATTTAAATAGATTTGATTTCCTTTTATGTCCTTTATTTTGTGCATTGAAAGTGATTTTGAGAAGCTTCCTTAGGCCTTAACATTCTGCCAAAAATGGCTATAGTACAAAAAATGTAAAAAATTGTTGTAGTCTAGTCCAGAGGTGCTTAGCCACTCAGACTGTTTGGAGGGCTGGACTATAGTAAAAACAAAAACTCACACTCTGTTTACGCCCCTCAGCCCACCCAGCAGGCCTCATAAACGTCCTCAGCAGCTGCATCTGGCCCGGGGCCATAGTTTGAGAACCTCTGCTAGAATATAGTTCTGGGCACAGAAAGGGGAAAACCTTGATTGTTCCAAAATTAAAAGTTATTCGATTCTTTGAGAAAGTATATGTATCTACAAGAAGCAGCCTGGGTTCATAAAGAACAAATTATGTCTGACATACTGATTGTGCCTGGGAGGGAACTGAGAAATTAGTGGATAAGGAAGATGGGAGAGTTGTGATCTGTCTTGATTGTTATACAACCCTTGATATGTTGGCTCATAGAATTGTCCTTGCAAAATTAATTCAAATTGGCACAGATTTGAGAATTATCCCTGAGGTTGAAAACCAGCAAAAAAACACAAACAAACATATTGATTAAAGAAAACTAATCCCTTTCTTCCAAGTCACTGGGGGGAGATATACAAGAAAGCATGGTGTGGCATGGTGACAGCCTGGCTTTATGAAGTACTCTGCAATGATCTGATATAGAGACAGGCGGATGGGGACAGGGAAGGAAAGATATGGTTCAATACAAATAGTCTGTAAATTAAATTTATTGATGGCTCTTTGTTGGTGTTGACCATCTCATCCAAATCAAGATGACAAATAGAGAGTTTCTTTAGACCTAGAGTCCTTAACTTTTTTTTTTTTTTTTAATATTATGGATTTCTCTGGTACTCTAGAAAAGCCCATGGATCTTTTCTTAGAATATTGCTTTTAAATAATATAAGATAAAGCATATTGGATTATAAAGGAAACCAAAAATGAGGTAAATCCTAAGGAGTCCATGGACTCCAAGTTAAGCACTTCTGGACTAGACTACAACAATTTTTTACATTTTTTTGTACTATAGCCATTTTTGGCAGAATGTTAAGGCCTAAAGAAGCTTCTCAAAATCACTTTCAATGCACAAAATAAAGGACATAAAAGGAAATCAAATCTATTTAAATATAGTTATTGACATATTTAAAAGAAAAAGACAAGTGCATGGATTCCCAGGTTAAGTACATTTGCTCTAGACATAGAAAAATACAAAAGGGTTACTCCTTTGGAGTATAGGGGGATAGTTTTCTTAATTAGGCTCGAGGAAAACAAAGCAAAACAAAAGACAGAGACAGACAGACAACAAGGGAAATAATAGAGAAACATTGTTGAGAGCAGCAGAAGCTCCAGAGGCACCTATTCACTTCCACATCAGAGGGTTCTGCAAAAACGTGGAAGGAAACTAGTAGAATAGAGCCTCAAATGGAAGTTAAAGAATGTCCACGTTCCCCCAAAGATCAGTAATGAACAAATTAGACAGCATCAAACCAGAATGGATCTTTTGATAAGAAATTTTCCTTCTTGTCAGCAAAGCAAAAGGGGACACCTTCTCTCTCCTTTCCCTCTCTCATTCTTGTTCCCCTAGCATTTTCCCATTCTTTCAAATGGGGCTGTGAATTCAAAGCTTTCTATTCCTTTTCACATTGATCTTTTATTGCTGCAATATACTTTTGTCTGATTCCTTTAGATATGAATTAGTTCTCCATTGTCTTGTGGGTATGTTTTAACTTGAAGTCATGGTGTGAGTGTGCTTTGTGTATCTCACTGGGTATACTAACTGGAATCTGGAAAAATATGGAAAGACTAAAGAAAGAAAGATCATTTCTGACTGGGAAGTTCTGTATAGACTTCATAGGCAAGATGGCATTTCACCTGGGCCTAAGAAAGGATAGAAATTCAATAGTTGAAGGAGGAAAAGGGATAAGAGAAATAATAAAGGAAGAGAGGTTTCCTCTCTCGATCATCATCCCTCCTTATTGCTGGGCCTTCCTTGTTCTTCATCTTTTAAATGAATATAGAAATCCTCATATTACTCACCACTCAAGATAATTATGAAGAAAGTACTTTGAAATTTTTGAATCACACATAAATAAAATGTATTATTATTGTTGCTTATATATTTTTCAGTGATGTCTGATTCTTCATAACCTCATTTGGGGTTTTCTTGATAAAGATACTGGAGTGATTCACCATTTCCTTTTCCATCTCATTGTAGAGATGTGGAAACTGGGGCAAAATATGGTTAAGTGACTTGCCCAAGATCACATAGGAAGGATTGAAAAAGGCTTCTCTTCTACAGAAGCTAGGATTTTAGTTGTGACTTGAAGGAAGCCAGGAAAGCCAGGAGGCAGAGATGAAAAAGAACATTTCAGACATGGAGGAATGCACAATAAAAATGCCTGGAGATGGAGGATGTTTTATTCTGTCAGCCTATGAAGAGAGTGAGCCTTCAATGTATAATTCTAGCCACCAGATCATGTCTTACTGGACACTTAATATTAAATTTTCACATCCTGAGGTTGGGTTATGCAATGTCTAATGTTTCTTTGCATAATCTACACTGATCACTAAGTCAGAACTCCTTAAGAATAACCTTTTAATTTCTGGTGGCAGTGGCCTGATCTGGAATTGCCCTTATACAAATTGCCCTGTCCTTAGACAAATCTGTACCCAGACATTGAATTGACACTCCTCTTTGTACATATGGTTTACTGAGTTCAGGCAGAAGCCACTCAGCAAAAGCTTTTGAATACCCTCTTAGATCTTGGCTTCTTTGTGGTTCTATCTAGAAGTAAACAATTTTCAGTTACACTTGAAAAATCCAGTGGTATTAACTTGGTGGTAGCAAATCACTGTGGAAGATAAAATCTGTTGGTAGTAAATTTTCCCCTTTGTTTATTACTTGGTTTTTACTAGCTTTTATTTTTGCTTATTGAAAAGATATCTGAAAAATTTTTTTAAAAAATTAAAAAAGAGACCTGAGGCAAAGAGAAAAAAAAAAGAAAAAGAAAAATATTTGCATGTTTCAAAAGTTTTTCTATAGACTTTTGACCTAATAATATTATCCAAAAATGTTACTTCACCCTTCCTGTATATTTAGGGTTTTTTATTTTATTTTAATTTGTTTGTTTATTTTGGCATTCTAGCTTTTTATATTGATACTCTGCTCCCTAACAACCTGAAACTATATGAGAGCAAGAATCATTCCATGTCTATTTTCTATGAAATCTGTTATCTTGTCCAGTTCTGTCATGGTGCTCTATTAGGCACACAGAAGATGCTTAGTAAGTGTTTAATATTATTGTCCTATAAGAATGAAGAGAAATCTAAAAATCCTAGCTGATTAGTACAAATCGAGATGTTCATGCAAGACAAAGTTCGGTGTAATAATGGATCAAGTCTTGTGAGTAACTTCTTAACAAAAGCATCCATAGATTCCTTTCTTTTATTCAGATTCTCAAAGTTTCTCCTTTCCTTTTATTCTATTACTATAATACCTTTGTCTCACCTGTGACTCTCATAATACTCAGGATACCTGCTCCCTGTAGATTCTGGTTTTATCTACTTTTCCACCTCTTCATGTCCTTCGGGCTTTCCAGTTAAATCCCAGTAGTTTTCCCAGTGAGCTACAGATATTAAATAAAGGGGCCTACTGTTTTTAGCATTGGCTGATTCATCTAATTCTTCTGCAAAGCCCCCCTTTAAAACCCAGCAACTGACCCCTTCACCATTATGTTGCATTGCCTCGCATCTAATAAATGTTTGTTTAATTGAATTGAATTGTCAGTTCCTGTCTACTCTGGGCAACAGACGGTGTAATCCTATTACATTTATATGCACAGTCACTGCCCCTCTGACATTCTGATTAGTGCCTAATTGCTAGAAAGCTATTCACTTTCTACAAAACGTTAATACTTATGCAATAAACAGCAAATGAGTTGCTTTTCCAAAAGTTGTCTTTTTGTTTTTAATACAGTTTTTTCTTTAATACTGTCCATGATTTTTAAAAATATTTTATTTTTCTCAATTACATATGGAAACAATTTTTAACTTTTTTTCCATAGTTTTGAGTTCCAAATTTTCTCTCTCTCATTATTTAGAAGGAAAGCATTTTGATAAAGGTTTTATATTGCCCATGTTTTAATGCTAGGAAACATAGCCATTTTTTAAATCCCAAGTATTTTAGAATAATGAAGTGACTTCCCTACCAAATATCCCTTTTCATGCAGCTTACTATCTATAAGGATTTCTTTTGCATGGTGGCTGTTCTTCACAATGGATATAGATTCTTCACAAGCACTTCTGCCAAGTCTAAAAGTTTTTCAGATAGGAAGGGATGAAAAGGGCATAAGAATGTCTAAAGCCCTGTGTAATTTAAAAAAAAAAGAACACATAATTTTGGTGGGGAGAACCCATTTCATACACTAATATACACTGCTTTCCTTTGTAATGCATTTTCCTCAATAATTTTATGAAGAAGTCGTTGGCTTTGGACAACAGTTTTCATCATTCTTCTTTGGATTTGGTGGTGAACTCTAGCTTAGCTGGGTAAAACATTTTGTTCACTTTTCCAGGATTTGGTTGATATCTATCGCTGTGATGCTGACTAATTACTGATGATCCCTAGGCCTAGTTTTCTCTCCTATAAAATGAAGTCATTGTACTAGATGGCCTCTGAATCCTTTTGAATTTCTGTGATTTTGAACAAACTATTTCTCAGTTTCTTCAGCTGTAAAATTAAGAAGTTGAACTAGAAGGTACATGATCTAGTTTTGTTGTGTTTTGTTTAAAATCTTGATAATTGTATAATTTTTTAAAAGCCTATATATTTTATTTTACATACTTAAAACATCATTTGGGAAAACAGTTCATAGGCTTCATTGGACTGCCAAAGGGATCTATGATACAAAAAAAAAAAAAAAAAATTAAGAACTCCCAGACTAGAAGATTCTACTACTTGACATTTATTACCTAATTTCCCTGGTCTTCAGTTTCCTCATCTGTAAAATGGAGGGGTTAGATTAAATGGTCCCTAAGGTCCATTGCATCTCCAAATGATCTATGATTTGATGATCCTATAATAGGAAACTCACCCTAACGCCCATGCATAGCTAGATTCCAATGAGTACAAATAATGAATTCCCTGAAATACTTTCATAAATTTGAATGTGTGCTATTCAAAATTGTAATTATATAAAATATTGTTCTAACACAATGGAAATATGCATTATGAGCTTAAATAATGTAGTCACTTCAAGGGGGATTCATTATTAGCACTAACTTGGGGCTTAGCTGTAATTCCATTTAAAATCAGCACAGATTCAACTCCCCTGAGGGGCCAGAGATCTAAAGTTTCTGGGAATCTGTAGAACTGAGCACACAGCAGATTGCCCAGGTAAAGGCATGTACTTCTTCCACATATCTGAAGTAAAGAGAAACATAGAATAGGATGAAATAACAGTAATTTAATTTTTCAAGATACCTGCCATATGGCACTTTAAGAAAGAAAGAGGTGTCAGGAAATTGAACAAACAGCAGCAGGGTATCCCTACTTTTCTCCTAAAAAGGTTGGGTGTCACTTGTGAAAGCAGCCTGAAAAGTAAAGAGAAAAATATTCCTGGGGAAAATGACATGGAAACATTATTGTTGCTGAATTGAATCTGTAAGTGAGAAACAAAGAAATCCCCTCTGGGTCCCAGTTTCCCTTTGCTCTTGGGAACACAGATGAAAAAGAAAGAAAAAAAAAGCACTTCATGGGAAATAGACACACAAAGAAAGGCCATACCGCATTACCCAGATGGACAGTGGAAGTGCAGTCACCTTGACTGCTCAGGCTATAGTAAGAGGGATGGTTCTGTGAGTGAGCAGTGGCCAAGCCCCCTGGTCTTTTACCTGCCCATCATGATCACTAATGACTGAGCAAGCTAGACTTGACAACCGCCCATATTACAAACCCTTAACCCTTATGCACTTAGGCTAATCTCAAATTGCCATAGAGGATAGCAACAGAATTTGTATGAAAAAGCCCAGCGGGCCAGGCCAAGCCTCTTTAAGGAGAGGATTTGGATGGAACCTTCATATTGCAGCTATGCTCAAAGATCTAAGGTCAGAGGTAATTGGCTTCTAGAATTCTCTAACTCATTCTCTGACTCACTACTTCATCCCTTCCCTTCTCTATGATCTGGGATAGTGTCTGATCACAGATCACATCAGACTACTTTTTGTTCCTTGATTCTTAGCACACAAATCCCTTTGAGGACCCTACTTTTAGGCAACTGATCTTTTGGTTCTTTGTTCATGGCCTCCCCACCGAGCCATGCGATGTGCTAGAAAGAGTGCCAAATTTGGAGTCAGAAGACCTGGGTTCAGGTACATGTGATCTTGATCAGGTCAGAGTGACATACTAGAAAATTCCCGCTGGAATCATGGATCCTAAGCCCGAATCCAACTCTGCTATCGAGTGAGTGACCTTGGGCAAAGGCCAACCTTTCTGGCTCTCAATTTCCTAGGTAAAATTGAAGGGGTTGGAAGTAGCTCACTTCTGAGGGCCCTTCCACATCTAGATCTATGTTCCTTTGAATAAACTAAAATGAAGGAACAAGGAGTTCAGAAAAGCCTGGAAAAACTTATATGAACTGATGCTGAGCAAAGTAAGCAGAACCAAGAGAAAAATTATGCATGGTAGCAACAAGATTATGAGATGATCTTTTCAATAATTGAAGTCTATTCCAACAAACTTGGGATGGAAAATGCCAGTTTTCTCAATTTTTTTTTCCTTTTGGTCTGACTTTTCTTGTACTACATGACAAATATGGAAATATGTTTAAAAGAATTGCATATATTTAACCTATATCATATTGCTTGCTGTCTTTGGGATGGGGTTGGCATACAAAAATGTATGTTGAAAATTATTTTTACATGTATTTGGGAAAATAAAATACTATTTTTAAAAAAGGAACAGGAATAAATGTCTTTTTTTAAAGGCAGTTGGTGTTAAGTGACTTGTCATGGTCGCACAATTATGAAGAGTCTGAGGTCACAGTTGAACTTGGGGCCTCCAAATTCCAGGATTGGTGCTACGTAACTATGCTACTGGCTACTGCCTAAGATTTCATACTACTTTAACTTACTAATAGCAATTAACTTTAATGGAGATTTTTCAGGTAGAAGAAGGTTCCCTAGTTTATTCCTTCCTTGTTTTGAGGGTATCTCCCCAAAATAGGGAAGCTTGAATTAATCATTTGATTGATAAGCTAATACCTCACAATAACTGAATTTTAATATTCTCTCCCTTTTGAAATTACTTTGTATATCTATTATATTGTCTTATGTATGTTATACACTCCAAGTGTGTGTGTGTGTGTGTGTGTGTGTGTGTGTGTGTGTGTGTAATAAGCTTCTTATTGGGCAGTTTCTTTGTCTTATCCCAGGGTCCAGCAAAACAGTAGGGCCTAGATGTAGTAAGTTATTAGTACAAATCTGTAGACATTGAAAAAAGAGACTGGCAGACCTAAAAGCTTTTAGAACAAATGTAACAAAATTTTTGTTGTTTCTCTGTTTATATGCTTTTGTGAAGCAATTGAGATTAAAGGACTTGCCCACAGTCACACAAACTAGTAAGTGTCAAGTGTCTGCACACTGCACCACCTAGCTGGCTAAAATAATGAATCTCAGACATAGGAATTTCAGATTATCTGTGAGGTGAGATTTTTTTCCAAAAAGAGAGAAGCCAGGTATCCTCTCAAACCTGGCTACATAATCTAAGGCAATTCCTTTCTTTTTTTCTGATCCTCAGTTTCTCTACATGTAAAGTGAAGTAAGTTGAGTTGGCATCCCATCTGATCAAAAACTTCTTATTCTAAATAACACATCATAGGCAGGTACCCTCTTTGCATGATACTTATAGTCACTAGTGATCAATAGAACTTATCCCATCTCTCATAAGCAATATGGTAGAATTCAAACACCAGTGAAGTAAGAGGAAGGAGCTCCTTCTTCAAGTCATGGCCTTCGTACTTCCTAGCCAAAAGCCTTCCCCAATTTCTCCACTTATAAAATGATCTCTAGGGTCATTCCCAGTTCCAGTATCTTATCATTCTAAAGGACCCTTAAATTTATCTGCTACTTGTTTGTCTTCTCCTGTTTCTGTTTCCTGGCTTCTAGGTAGGACTTTCCTCCTTTGTTAATTTCTTTTTTCCTTCAGATCTGCCTTCCTCATTCCAGCCCCAGGGGATGGCAAGTCAGTAAGATTGAAAAAAGCCTTAATAGCTGGACCAAGAGATAATGAATGTTTCTTCAGCTCCCCGATAACACCAGAGGACTAATTCCCATTTGAATGAAATGTCACTCAGGTAAAAAGTTGTCTATCTTTTCATTCTGGGAGCTCAAGGACTTGTGTCTAATTGCAGCTGTCAGACACTTATTGGAGGTGAAAGAGCCACAGTCCAGAATGGGAAGAGATAGGATGGGCTCTATCCAGGTTTTCTTCAGTTCCTTAAGTAGATAGGTTACCATGGTCCCAGTCACATTCATTATTCAGGTGCTATTTCACTTTCAGACCACCATTGAGTGTTTCTTTTCCACTTGAAATACAATTGACTAGCAAATGACATGCCTACTTCCAGCCAACTGCTTCTTCCCCAATTTCACACTGCCTCTCCTATATTGTAGAATTTGTCAGTGGCTGCCCTTAGAGATCATCTTTTGGATAAAACCCCTTTATTTTCCTGAGGCCAAAAGAATTGTGTGTTGGAGGAGAGATAGGATTTGAACCCAGGTCCCTTGATTCCAAACCCAAGACTCTTTCCATTCAAGAGTTCTTTGGTCTCAATAAAGGAAAGAAATTATTGAGGGCTTGAAAAGTGTCCAGCATTGCCCCAGATGCTATAGGGGCTTAAAGAGCTGTATAAAACACACACACACACACAAAAAAAAAAAAAAAATCTACACCCAATGAGGTGTCAGAGTTGGAAGGACATTGAGGTAACCTAAGACCTGGAACCAGGAAGCTTAGAGTTTGGATTCTGCTTCTGACACTGTAGTTATGCAAATAATCCACAAATCCATCCTTTGCATTCTCTGATCCTCAGTTTTCTTTTCTGGTAAATGAGGATAAGACAGCTACATAGTGTAGTAGATAGAGCACTGGGCCTGGAGTTGGGAGGATCTAAGTTCAAATCCAGAATGAGATGCTTATTAGCTGGGCAAGTCACTTAACCCTGTTTGCCTCAATTACCTCATCTGTAAAATAAACAGAAGGAAATGGCAAACAATTCCAGTATCTCTGCCAAGAAAACCCCAAGTGGGATCAGGAAGAGTCAGACATGACTGAAAACAACAATAACAAAATGAAGATAATAATATCTACTATAATCATGCTTGACAGAGCTGCTGTGAGGCTAAAATGAGATGTCAGCAAAGCACTTTAAATGAAGCATTATATAATTGTCAGTTGTTGTTGCCTTCTAGTCTACTCCTTTCATTTCCCTGAGGTCCATACAAGGATAGTGATGGGTCTAAGGCTGGACAGCTCCTTAAGCAGCAGAGCTCCAACTAGAGCCCAAAGATAAAACTAACCTTACCAAAATAATTAAGAGAAAATAATTAAATGCTAAACTAAGGGATATTGGCTCTAACTACAATCATTCAAATAAAGGATGAGTTCAATAAGGACTAAAACAGACATAAAGACTATGCAAATTGGATTGAGGAACCTCCAACTAAAACCAGGCTGTTAGGACAGAACATTGACCATCAGAATCAGCAGTTTAATATAGTGTTAGAGCACAAAACTTCAAAAGCCAAAACTGTAAGGGGTCCGGGAGACCAGATTCCAAGTCTTTCTTTTTCAAGTGTGGAAACTGATGCCCAATGGTATATCCAATATCACACATCCAGTGACAACAGGCAACAGAATCAAGATCCACACCCTGTTTCTCTGACTCTGAATCCATGAGCCTTTTATATTTTATTATATCATAGGCTAAGTTTCCTCACCTATAAGTTGTTGGGGACAATATGATGAAGATATCCTTCTGGGAGAGTAGGGGGCTAGAGGTTAAGACCCTTTGACTTCTGATACTCCTGAAATCACATGCCATAAGTGACTTCTTATTCCATGTATGTACTGGATCTACCACCATTCAGCATTGAGGAGCCTTCTTTTCCTGACTCCTAAAACAGAGCCCTCAGATAAGTTTTTGAGTTTAAGTAAGTTTTAAAAAATGGAACTCATAGAAATTGAGAAAGGATTGCACACTCCCACAATTTGTCCATACTCATCAAAAAAATATTTATTAGCCTTCCACTATGTGTCAGTCACTGGGTATAAAAAGCAAAAGCAAAAATGAATCCAATCTTCAAGGATTTTACATTCTAAAATTTTAATATTCTAAGGATATCTTTTCAGTCATGTATAATGAGATGACATGGGATGGGATAGGACGGGATGGGACAATATGTAATGGAATAGAATGTCACTGGGTAGCATGGGATAAGATGGAAGCATAGGATGGAATGGAATGGAATGGTATTGAGCAGCATGGGATAAGATGAGTTAGAATGGGATGGAATGGAACAGCATGAGATGACATGGGGTGGGATGGGAATGAAACATGATAGAATGGGATAGAATAAAATGGGATGAGATGGCATGGCATGGGGTACCATGAGATGAGATGGGATAGGATAGGAAGGAATACAGTATCATGGGAATAGAAAAGAAAAGTGAAATGGGAATTGAGTAATGAAAACAATGCTGGATGTTTTTTTTCAGAAAACCTTGGTTAAAGCCTAGACTTTCTGCAATGTACTATAAGGGCAAGTTACTTCCCTTCTGTTGGAATTTCTTCATCTATGAAAGCATTTGAGTGGGTGAGCTCTAGGGTTTCTTTCAGCTCCAACACTCCATGAGACATACAATTGTTTGACAGATTCTATTTTTAACACATACACTAGAAGCTACAAAAAGGTAGAATCCTACTCTTATCTAAACTTTGTGTCTCAAAACCCAATATAACTGTATATAGTAAGCACTTAATAGCTAGCACTTCTATAGAGTTTTAAGGATTGCTAAGTACTTTAGAATTTCATCTCATTTGATCCTCACAACAACCCTATAAAATAAATGCTATTATTGTCCCTTTTTTGGAGATGAGGAAACTGAGACTGAGTTATTAAATTTCTTTCCTCAGAACATATAGCTAAGCAGCAAGATTTGAACACAATGCTTTCTGACTTCGAATCCAGCTCTCCATCCACTTTATTATCTAACTGTCTAATAATGCCTTAATAAATATTTGTTAAACCAAATTGAAGTGAATTGAGATGAAAGAAATTGAGACTCATAAAGCTGGAAGGGGTTCTCAGAACCATCTAGTCCAACCCCTTAATTGTATAGTATAAGTTTCAGGAAGGTTAAATGACTTGCCCAATGTGATACAGGCAGAACTAGGACTAGAATCCAAGTACCCTGCCTCCTAGTACAAAGCTCCCCATTCCTCTCTTCCTCCTTCTCATTCCGAGCCTTTCCCCTATCCCCTCCCTCACTAACATTTTGTTTTGTTCTCCTTGTCTGTCTGAACCCATTTGTGGCTCCGTCTCTACAAATGCAGCTTTGGCTGTTTACAGATGTATACCTCAAGTCTGATAGATGAGAACCTTTAATGGAATACAAACTCTTGAATTAAGCTCCCTCTCTCCAGGATGCACCAGACAAATAGCATTTGCTGTCCTTGTGAATCTCAAATGGGCCTGGCAGCATCCTCCTGCTTTCCTGTGGGTATGCCACACTCACATTTTCACCTGTCATTTAAATTGTCAGAACTGCTTGTGGTCTTGAGTGGGAGAAAGGAGAAAAAAAGACATAAGGAGCATAGCTCCCCATCACCTGGAATTATGCATTGCCTCAGACCTGAAAATTAACATTAGGCAGGCACATGATTCTGCTGGCCATGAGTACTTAGCAAAGCCAACTGAGGAATATTTGTACTTCTTTGTCTTGATAAAAGTCAAAGCCAGAAAAGTCATTTCCCTTCTCAGATTCAATTTCCTCATCACTAGAATAAACCTGTTGTATTATATGATCTCATGTACCTTCCATCTCTTAATTCTGTGATCATATTATAATGACGGGACTCTGATTCAGGAAGACTGGCTAGGAGTGGGAATATTTTGGCTAGGGAGTAACCACATGTTGTAAGTTTATTTTGGCACTTTCCTCCCAAAGAAGCAATGCCGTTAGTCTAAGACAGTTTTATTCAGTGTACTGTAACTTTCCCATTTGGAGGGCCTACCCTGGCATAATTAAAATTCCCTATCTGATGATATTTTTCAGTGCCAATCATGGTATGGGTTGATCCTACCCCCATAGCAGCCCATAAAGCCTCATCCATTATTACCAGTTTAGGACTTTTAACCAGAACATACCTATGTCACCTTTGTAAGGAGCCATACTTGTTCAACAGAACTGAGTTGGGTGCAAGGAGAAACATGTGTAATTTACTCCTAAATTATCTGTAATAAATCTTTGCTTCCAAACCCTTTTGTACTGTATATGCTCTTCCAATTCGAATTCCTGCTTAACAGCTAACTAGAGCTAAAGCATTTGAAACTAAAAATCAATCCATAGCTTCAACTGTTACCAGGACAAGGAGATACAAATACTCCTCAGAATTTCCAGGCTCACACCCTCGCTCACATCAGATCCTTCTCTATAACTTCTTAGCCTACTCAAGGCTGCTTCTGTGTACATTTTATATTCAAAAAACCTGAACTAGGAACATGATAACCTGGGTTTTAATAATAGCAAGGCTACTAAATTAGTGGCTGTGCTGCCTCAAACTAGTGTCTTCCCCACCTGCACCTCAATTTCCTTATCTTTAAGTTGAAAATATTGGATTAGGTGACCTCTAAATTCCATTCCAACACTAGTAAAGTATGCTCTATGCTTCTAAGAATTAGTGAACAGAAAAGGCTCAATGACAAAATGTCTGATGCTGATTATGGGTCACAAAAGGAATCTTGTATCTCACAGACTTACGATGCTCAACTATTACACTTAGTAAACTGATGGCATCTTTGGTTCAGTATATATGGTGAAAAGTATAGATTTCCATCAGTGCAGATTTCAGTTCCTCCAGATTTTTGCAGTATATAGAGTTGCTGGGTTGAATTGGCCAAGCCTCATTTTGAGCCCTTCTTGAATGAGATTCATGTCTCACATGACTGGCATGAAGTCTATTGTAAGACCAAAATGTGAAGCCTTTCTTTCCAGTTTTCCAGGACCTGCCTGCTAGGGCATATCCTCTGTTTAAAAAGGTTTTGAGAAACCATGGTCTTTCCTGATTCATGATAAAATCCTGGAAAAGTTTTTTGATGCTGAAAAACATATCATAAAGTGTTGTGTCCTACTTTCTAGAGCCCCCAGTTGAGGTGACAAAATGTACCATTGCTTTCTAGAGCCCCCACATCAATGTGATTCTTCCTAGTGGAGAAGTGATGAGGCAGAACTCTCAAGGATGATGGAAAAAATGGAGTCTGTTTATTTCAAGGACTTTCAAGGGACTACATAAACAACTTGCTTTTGTACGTAATTTGTCACCTGGTTTCACTCTTCTACCCGATATCATTCTGTTTCAATCACAACACAGGTTATTACCACCCCTTGACTTCTCAGGAAAGTCGAGAGTCTTAAGGGGAGATGGGGAACCAAACCAGACATTGTTAGCAGATTCCCTCTAGTCTGAAGGGTCTTATATCTTTCCCAGAGTTTCCCCATTGAATGTGACCCTCTACATCTCACCCTCTACATTTCACCCTTTCTTTTGTTTTAATTGAAGCAGGTATATACCAGTGGTTAAATCCATCACCATGGGAGGAATCACACAGGCAAATTGTAATATCATATAACAATATGAACAAACAAAATACTATAAAGATTTCCCAGAAGGAAGGTGTAAAAACTATCAATTTACAACCACATATATGCTTCCTTCAGCAGCCAAGAGATAGTCCAAAAGGAATCTATTGTCCATCACTTTATGTCTCAGGGAACCCAATGATTCCTGCAGGTTTTGAAGTCCTACATCAATCTCATTGAGGATTCTTTCTGATGTTCATGAGTACACAGGAGTTAACTGCCAGGCTTCTTCAAGCACAGTCAGTGATGGAACCCCTATGCCTCCTGGATCTTCTCCATCTCTGTCCCTCTCCCATGGACAAGGTGGACATGGCTCATTGGCACCCATCGGGTTCCTTCTCCATTTATAGAAATACAAGCAAACCCTCTCCACTAAGCAGTCTGGTCCCCTCCATTCACCACTTTCTAGTTCTCTCCATATCACTTGGTGATTATCTAAAGATAGTGGAGCTGCTCGCACTGAACACTGCCCTTTTGGCAGGTTATAAAACCTGTCTGCCAGAGCCAGGGCATCTCCATCAAAAATCAAAAAAAAATTTTTTTTTAATACATAAAGTTAAATTAGGAAATTCTCTAGGGTTATCTGTGGCTCTCCCTCTCTTTTATTTTTGGAGGAGTATCTTGATCCTAGATTCTGTTATTGGGAGTCAAAATCTGGATAAATATCACCAAATTACATTTCAGGAGTGTTATCAGTAGGCCTGAATTTTTTAATTTTCTATTGAATAGGAACAAGTGAGAGTGCTGGCAAGCCTTCTACAGCAGCCCTGCCTAAAAAGCCGAAATACTTGTTTCCTAACTGTTGTAAGATGTTTCTTCCCCATAGATTGATGGGGATCCTTTTTTTTTTTTTTACACGCTAAAAAAGGAGCAAAATCCCCTAATCCATCCCCAAACCTCCACCCCAAAGGGACAGCACCAAGTTCAGTTGCTATTGATCCTCCTATGCCAGACATATGGGTGTTTTCTATAATCTTTGGCCAGTGACTGAGATATTAGGTACACATTCTCCAGTTTCCCAGATCAGTATATAGATGGACACTGTTTTGTAAACACTTTCAGAAGGTGAAATGGTCAAGCCTACTGTGCCTGGAGGCAAGGGACCTATAGGCCCAACAGGGACAGCTTTCAGCTCCAGGGGATATCTCAGTAGTCCCAGAGGCATTCAGCACTATTCTCTCTAATTGCAATCCTCTTCCTCCACCAGCTTGCTTAAAGACTCTCTGGGTGTAATAGCAGTTGCCATCATGCCCCAAATGTTTGTTTTCCTGGGGCCCTGGAGCTAAGCCCCACTTCTCATAATGAAGACATAGGGGGTAGGTGGTACAGATGTTGTCATGGCCCTTCTCACTCCTCCTCCTCCCCCTCCACCCATGAAGGCAGAGTTGAGAAGGAGGGTCAGGAAATGGGGAATACCCTAAGAGTACATGCTCAGGTGTAGACAGAATTGAAACCCAGCTTTGAATGTGAAAAGCAAGCTCAGAAGCAAAGTACTTAAGGTACTTAATTCCCTTTCTGTCCAACTTGGCAATAATACTTAAGATACTTAACTCTCTTTTTGCCCAAATGGCCATGCCCTGCAGATCTCCTAGAGCAGTAACCAGCAAAATAAGTCAGTAAAAAGCTAGAAAAGACTTCCTTAGTTCTGCCCCAGGTGCTGTACTTTTCAGGGCTATGGGCACTAACTCTCTGCTTGCTTTTCTCCTCAAACTTCCTGTCTGGCTGCCCAAGTTACAATCTTTCCTCTTTTTAAAACTTGTAGGAGTCATTAATCCAATTTATTCAGTTAGTTGTTCTCCTACTAACTTCCACACCTCTGGCTCCAAACTCTCCTTACAAAGACACTGAGACATGCACTTGTACTCTAGAGCATCTGAGAACTAACTCAGTGATCTGCTTCTGAGTTACCAACAAATCTTGCTTCTCTGTTGCTTCATACTTCCCTTGGAGGGGAGGCACTTTTCTTAGTATTTGCCTCATCTTTGTTGAAAAAGAAAAGTGTCTAAATTAGCTCTTACTGATTTTCCTGCTTGCCTATTTCTATACTTACCCTTTCGGGTCACGGGGACTTCTCCACTGAACTTGGCAGATCATGTCAATCGAGTTGACTTGTATAGGACGTCACTTAGAGCTCAAAGTTTGGGCACCAAATGTTGTGTCCTGCTTTCTAAAGCCCCCAGGTTGAGGTGACAAAATGTACTGTTGCTTTCTAGAGCCCCCACACAGGAGTGATTAAGATATATCTTCTTAGTGGAGAAGTGATGAGACGGGACTCCTGAGGATGGTGGGAAAATGGAGTCCATTTAATTCCAAGGATTTCCCCCTTTATATAATGTAACAAAAACAACACTGTACGCCTGGGACCACATAAACAACTTGCTATTGTACTTAGATTGTCATCTGGTATCATTCTGCTTCAATCACAACACAGATTGTCACCACCCCTTGACTTCTCAGGAAGGCTGAGAGCCCTGAGGGGAGGTGGGGAGCCAAACAAGACATTGTCAGCAAGTTCTCTCTGGGCTGAAGGATCTTATACCTCACTCAGAGTTTCCCCACTGACTGTGACCCTCTACAATAATGGGCAAAAAAAAGAAAAGAAATGCCCTGGAAGCACTGATCTGTTCTTGACACTGGAAAAGGTCTAGAGGTGAGTAATTAAAATAATAAGGGTATGGTAAGAAACTGTGTAAATCTATTTTATGTCACTTTAAGTAATACCATGATGTCATTGTTGTATGAACTCTCTCTAAATTTTCCCATATTTTCTGATTCTGTGTTTTTGTTGTCAATAACAAACCTATCCATTCAGTGGCTTTTTTCTGCTTAAATGTGTAGTTCCCAGTGGCTCTCTTCACTCCAGGGTTTCAGCTATGATACGGTTTTTGTATCTTACGGGTTAGAATTGTGTTCAGATGAATGCATAAGCTCCCACTAGTATGTTTAAATATTTCCAATCAGTCATATGACAGTAACAAAGGCATTTTAATTAAATTAACTTAATGTAGAATATCCCTCCCTCCATAGACCTTAAATTTACTATCCTATAAATATACTCCTTAACATGTTGGATATTTCATGGCCTTTGGTCAATGGAACATAGTAGGAATTGTGGATGGGATATACACACCTGAGCAGATACATGTATGGGTGGATAACTCACACTTTAATATTGCAAAGCTAATAATGTCTTCTCCTGATATTATTTTGCTGATCTCTTCTGCACCTGCTCCTAGATAAGACTTATCCTTTGTTTCTTCCTATCAAGAAGTAGTCTTTACTGCTTCCTAACAGATATAGTTTTCCACTCCAGATGGTTATATCACTTTTAGCTATTTTCAGGGTTACCTTTTATTGTTGTTGTTCAATTATTTTTCATTCATGTCAGATTCTTTGTTACCCCATCTGGGTTGTCTTGGCAAAGACACTGAAGTGATTTTCTATTTCCTTCTTCAACTCATTTTACTAATAAGGAAACTGATAAACAGGCACAGGGTCCCACAGCTAGGAAATGTCTGAGGCTAGATTTGAATCCAGAAAAATGCATCATTTTGACTTATTCGCTTTGCCACCTAGCTGCAGGGTTTCCTTACACCCTGCATAACATTCACCATGCTGTAGCTACATCTCTTTTTACTACCTTCATCATTCATTGGACATTGGACACCAGGAGCAGGTATGTTATCCTTTAGTAGCCAGTAGCTGTGAATCCCTCTGTAGTCTTCCCAAGATAGCTTTCTTGTCCAGTAGCATATAGTTTTCTTCTCCTCAGCCAAACCTCACCAGAAGGTACAAAGATCTAGCCTGAGATCAATTCTGCTCTTTGAACTTTCCTTAGAGCTCTTCTGTTAACAGCTTCTTATTTTCTGATCTCTTCTCAAAACTGAACTGAATTCCAATCTATTCTGCCCTTAATTGCATCTCCTGAGGCTTTCAGTTCAGCTAATATAACTTATGGTCAGAAACCCATTTTAGTGCTTAAGTCTTACCATAAAGGGGCATAAACTCTAGTTGAGGTAAATCTCCTTTGGACTTTGCTTCCTCAAATGAAAAGGAATTGAAGGACACTGTGGTAAAGTAATTATCTTTATCCCAGTAGCCCCTTCATTATATGAAAACAGCAACTATTCTCCTGGCTACAGAATTCTGCCAGCTATTAAATCTTTTTTTCACTTATTTTTGTTGTGGTTTTTGTTTTTTGCTGAGGCAATTGGGGTTAAGTGACTTGCCTGGGGTTACACGGCTAGGAAATGTTAAGTCTCTGAGGCCAGATTTGAACTCAAATCCTCCTGATTTCAGGACTGGTGCTCTATCCACTGTGCCACCTAACTGCCCCATTTGTTCTACTTCTTATCAGCACATCACATCCTAGTGTCTCTCTTTCTTTTTGACCTTCCTACATGTACTTCTCTCCGCCACTCCACCCCCCCTGCCCCCAATGGAGTATACTGTTGTTCCAACATGAACCATGAACAAATATTTAATTTATCTTATTAGAGATAGAAGAAATCTTAAATGTCATCTAGTTCAATCCCTTAGGGCAGCTAGATGGAACAATGGATAGAGTGCCTGGAGACAGGAAGACATCTTCTCGAATTCAAATCTTGCCTCAGACACTTAATAGCTATGTGACCCTGGACAATTCCCTTCAGTCTGCCTCAGTTTCCTCATCTATAAAATGGGGTGGAAAAAGAAATGGAAAAACCTTCCAGCATCTTTGCAAAAAAAACCCAAAAAACCCAAATGGGGTCAAAAAAAGTCAGACACAATTGGAATGATTATTAAATAACAGTTGAAAAGTTCAATCCTTTCACTTTACAGATAAAGAAACTGAGGTGCAAAGAAGTTAATTACTTGCCTAAAGTCACCCAGGTAGTAAGTAGCATTTCTGCACTTCAAACGTGTATCTGGGGATTTCAAAATATAATGCCCTTTCCAATCAATAAGCATTTATTAAGTGCTTACTGTGTTTTGGGCACTGTGCTAAGTGCTAATAGAGGAAGAAAGCCACCCAAAACTGAGGGTCATTTTGTACTTTTATATGTTTCATGAATTTCAACCATTAAAATAACTTCAATCAGTAGCCAACAATTTTGGTGCTGAGACTCTCTATCCTCAGATAATTTGTCTTTGATTAGCAGACATAGACTCTCCCTGAGCCTTTTCATCTAGGCAGGACCTTCTATGACAGCTAGATGGCACAGAGGATAAAGCTCAGTACTTGAAATCATGAAGACTTGAGTTTAAATCCTACCTTAGACATTTATTAGCAATGTGACTTAAGATGTTACTTAATCTGTCTGCTTCAGTGAACTCATCTACAAAATGGGAACAATAATACCTATCTCTCAGGGTTGTTATAAGGATAATGAGCTAATATTTATAAAAGAATTTTGCAAAATTTAAAATATTATGTTCTCTGGGTATAGCCTTTGAAAGCTGAGGATAATCTCTGTACCACAATGAGACATTAGAACATGACTTTAGTACATCTATGAGACCTTTCTTTAGAATGTGTCTGAAAAGACAGAGTTCATTTTAAAGTTTTGATGCAAGCCCATAAAATCAAAAGGTGTATGGATTTGTTCTTTCTATACTTTTTTTTAACCTCCTGAGGGAGACAGAAAGACCCTCTCTATTTATCTAGGCTGCACTCTCTAGTAGAGTCACTAACACAGCAAATGCAAGGTATAAGTCTATCTCAACATGAAAGGTCATCCATTCAGCTGCAACAATAAAGGGAATTTATCCATGTCTCCCTTCTATGAATTATAGGTAGCAAAATGCTACTGAATTCTCCAAAAAGGTCTTTTCCTTGGCAAAACTGTGAAGTTGGTCAGAACTTTGTCTCACCTTGGGGAGTTCCCCTTCCTGGGCCCTTTTATCAATCTAGCTCAATTCAATTCAAATTTAATAAAAATTTATCAAGTACTTACTATATTTGTTAGTGGATTACTACATAAAAGGCACTGTATCTGGCACTGAGTACATTAAAAAAAAAAAAAAAAACAATGATCTCATAGAATTTACAATTTGGGCTCAGATAAGAGAAGATTAAAAAAGGCTGACCTACTGGCTTGGTGAGTCCTTCAGTTAGAAGGCATCAGGGCAAGACCAAGTCTTTCAATTCCCTCTCTCTACTAAATTGAGGGGCACAGTATAATGAAAATATCACTAGATTCAGAAGTTATGAGTTTGACTCATCTCCAAAGCTCAGAAATAGAAAGTAAGGTAAAAGGGACTAAGAAGGAAAGAAGGGAGAAAGGGGAAAAGAAGGAAGAATGAAAGTAGGGAGGCAAGCAAGAGAAAAAAGAAACAAAAAAAAAAAGACAAGGAGGGGGAAATAAAAATGGAAAAAAGGAGAAAGGAAGGAAGAAGGCAAAAAAAAAGAAAAAAAGAGAGTCAAGAAAAACAGAAATGAAGAGAAAAGAGGGAAGAAGGAAGCGAAGAAAGGAGGGAGAGAAGGAAGGAAGTTTCTTTCTTTCTTTCCTTTCTTTACCTTTCATAGGCTAATTATTAGGAATTATCATCTTTACTGGATGCCTGTACTTCCTGACTACCCAATTACTTCTATTCCCTTGTAATTTGAATTTGTAGATCTTATTGTATGTAGGGTAAGATCTGGACCCTACTTTTCAATGGAAAGTATTGTACTTATTACAGTGATGGCTTAACTTTTTAATCCAATGATCTTTTCTCATTTCTCATCTTTCTTGACCTCTGTGGCTTTTGCTACTGTTGACTACCCTTTCTTTAAAAATTTTCTCCTCCCTTGACTTCTCTTCCCTGAAAGAAAGGAAGAAAGGAAGAAGGACAAAAGAAGGAAGGGAGAAAGAGAGGGAGGAGGAAGAAACACAACTTATGTTTTCCTGGTTGCTACATTCAAGTTAAGGAATTCTGCACATTGAAATCAAGAAATTCAGAAGAAAAAAAATTTATTTGGAATATGAATATCTGACTAAAAAGGTGATGTCTGATAAGATTTGGAATTATAGACTAGAGATAAAACTACAGAAATGACAACAATCTCTTGGTCAGGCCCAATCTCTTCTCTGAATTTCAGAACCATATCACCAACAGCCTTTGATCATTTAAAATAGGATATAATGAGGATCTCTTAAACTCAGTATGTCTAGAATAGAACTCCTTATCTTTTCTCAAAAAAAAATCCACTCTCCTGGGGGCAGGAGGCAGAGCCAAGATAACAGATTAGGCTTTGCCTGAGTTCTTCCTGGCTTCCCTCAGAATAAACAACAGATCAAGCCTCTGAAATATTTTGGAGTGATATAACTCACAAATATTTGGAGTGTAACAATTTCCAATAAAGGATGTTGTGGAGGAACTTCAGGAATGGTCTTTCTCAATGGGGGGGAGGGGGAATCATGACCCAGTGAGGCTTCACACACAAAATACAGCAGTGTTGGCTAGTCTGTCCTGGTTTAGAAGCCAGTGAATCAGCAGACTAGCTGTGAGACCTTCAATGCTACTACAGAAGGCAAATAGTGAATCCCTGAACCCCAGTATCACAGGAAGTACTTGGCCAGGCCCACCCAGCACAGGAAGGAAGCTAGCAACAACACTGGCCCCAGAGCAGTGTAAAACTGCCGGTTAGAGAAATCTCAGGACAATTTCCCCTATGCCCTAAGAGCAGACCTCCACCTTGAAAAATGAGCAAAAAAGAAAAAGAACTCTGACCATAAATAGTTATTATGGAGATAGGGAAGAACAAACCTCAAATCCTAAAAACACTAAGTCAGGATTACCCAGCACCTAGCAGCTTCCACTTTAAAGGATTGAAAGGCCTGAAATATGATAGTCTGGGGGGCAAAGGAGCTTGGACTACAGCCAAGAATCAACTACCTAGCAAAACTAAGCATTATCTTTCAGGGGAAAAGATGGATATTCAATGAAATAGGGGATTTTCAATCATTCTTTTTTTTTTCTTTTCCCTGACTTCAGGACTGTGCTCTATCCATTGTGCCACCTAGCTGCCCCTCAATCATTCTTTAATGAAAAGACCAGAATTGAACAGATAGTTTGATCTTCATATATAGAACATAAGCATAAGAAGATAAAAAAAAGAAAAAAACTATTCTTCTGCAGGACTTCCTTAATATCTCTTAAAGGAACTATCATTGTGCTAGTCTAGGGTCATTATCTTGGCATCATCCCCAAGTGGCACAGGCCTTCATCCTCTATATTCAATCAATTATAAAATCTTACTCTTTCTATATTCACAATCTTGTCTCTCCTCCCACAAGTATCACCCTAGTTGAGACTCTCATTGCCTCTCATATTCATTATTGCAAATTCTTTCTAACTGATCTCCCTGATTTAAAATTTTCCTCACTCCAGTCTATCCTCTAACAATGGTCCCAAAGTTATTTTCTTCTGAATTTGATAGGGAAGGGGCAGGTAGATTGTGCAGTGGTGCAGAGTAAGGACCTTGCAGTCAGAAGTCCCTGACTTCAGAGTCTCAGACACTTAATACTTTCTAGTTGTATGACCCCGGGCAAGTCACTTAACCCCAACTGACTCAAAAGAAAAAAAAAAAAAAAGGATTAATAGGGAGAGAAGAAACAGGAGGGATGATTTGGATGCAGTCTTTGGATGCAGTCTTCTCGAAAAGATAGAAGGAGATAGATTCAAGGATAAATTCAGAAAGTGAAAAAATAATTATTTCTCTCATATTAATAACCAACTGGAGAGGGGGAGAATCCAGGGTTGCTTTTTTTTCCCTTCTTATTTAATCATTTCACCAGTCTCTCAAGGAGATTACTGACCTTGATCAAGAATGTATCTCACCAATTTAATGATAAAAAATGCAAATGTAGGTAACCTAGCTATATAAGACCTAAAAATATACTATAAAAAAACAGTCATCAAAATCATTTGGTACTGGCTATGAAATAGAGTGGTCAATCAGTGGAATAGATTAGGTTCACAAAACACAATAATCAATGACTATTATAATCTAGTGTTTGATAAACCCAAAGACCCTAGCTTCTGGGATAAGAACTCACTATTTGACAAAAACTGCTAGAAAAATTGGAAATTAATATGGCACAAACTAGGCATTGACTCACACTTAACACTATATACCAAGATAAGGTTCATGATTTAGACATAAATAGTGATAATATAAGTAAATTTGAAGAACAAAGAATAGTCTACCTCTCAGTTTTGTGGAGAAAGAAGGAATTTATGGCCAAAGAAGAACTGGAGTACATTATGGAATGCAAAATGGATAAATTTGATTATATTAAATTAAAAAGCTTTTGTACAAACAAAACCAAGAAGGAACTTACGTTCAAGGATTCTGATAAAGGACTCATTTCTAAAATATATAGAGAATTGACTCAAATGTATAAGAAGTCAAGATATTTTACAATTGATAAATGGTCAAAGTATATGAACAGATAATTTTCAGATGAAGAAATTAAAACTATTTCTTGTCATATGAAAAAATGCTCTAAATCACTATTGATCAGAGATATGCAAATTAAGACAACTCTGAGGTACCACTACACACCTTTCAGATAAGCTAAAATGACAGGAAAAGATAATGATGAATGTTGCAGGGGATATGGGAAAATTGGGACACTAATACATTGTTGGTACAGTTGTGAGCTGGAAGGTGGAGCCAAGATGACAGAGAGCAGACACAACTCTCTGTGACCTCCTCTAACCTTCTCTCAAACCAACAGCAAATTAAGCCCCTAAACTGGTTTTGAAGTAAAAGAATCCACAAATACTTGGAGTACAACACATTTCTAGAAGATGACTCCTTGGAAGAACTTCAGAACAGGTCTGTTTCAACTGAGCAGGGGGACAGTCTGCCAAACACAGACATAAGGAGATTGGGGCAAGAAGCTAGAGCAAGGAGTCAGAGCATTGTAGTTTCCACACACTTGGAATCTTCTGTGAGCCTCTTAGGCCACTCTATCCTGATTGCAAGCAGGTGGTTTGTCATATTTGCCTTTTGTAAAAGACAAATTGTAAACCACTGAACCCCGAAAGAACACCAGACCTAGCTGCCATTACCAAGCACTAGAAATCAATTAGCAGAACTGCTCCAGGGCAAATTAAAGCAACTGTGGCTCCTTTGCACTAAACAAACCTCAAGCCTTTAAAAAAATGAATTAAAAAAAAACAAAAAGAACTCCAACCATAGACAGCTTTTATGGAGAGAGAAGAGACCTCAAATTATGAGGTTCCTAAAGGCAAAGCAACTCCAGATGAAGCCCTAAAGAGAGACATGAGCTGGTCCCCATTTCACAAGGCTTTCTTTGAAGATTGCATAAAGGATCTTAAAAGAGAGTTAGAAGAAAAATGGGGAAATAAAATAAGATCATTGCAAGAAGAAATGGAAAAATGGGAAAAGAATGCAATGAACAAAAAATATAATTGGGCAATTGAGAAAGGAGCCAAAAAAAAAAAAAAAAAGTAACTGAAGAAAATAATACACAAAATTAGAATTGAATAAATGGAAGTGAATGGCTCAATCAGTCAAACAAAAACAAAAAAATAGAGTTGTGAACTGATCCAACTATTCTGGAGAGCAATGTGGAGTTATGCCCAAAGGGCTATCAAAACTGTGCAAATCCTTTGATCCAGCAATGTCTCTACTGGCTCTGAATCCCAAAGAGATAATTAAAAATGGAATAGGACCTATATGTGCAAAAATGTTCGTAGCAGCCCTTTTTGTAGTGGCAAGAAACTAGAAACTGAGTGGATGTTCATCAGTTGGAGAATGACTAAATAAGTTATGATACATGCACGTTATGGGATAGATATTATTGCTCTATAAGAAATGATCAGCAGGATGATTTTCAGAAAGGCCCAGAGAGATTCACATGAACATATATTAAGTGAAGTGAATAGAACCAAGAGAACATTGTATATACAGCAACAAGATTTTACGATGATCAATTTTGATGGATGTGACTTTTTTCAACAGCGACTCAATTCAAGCCAGTTCCAATGGTCTTGTGATGGAGAGAGCCATTTTCACCCAGAGAGAGGACTATAGGGATTGAGTGTGGATCACAATATAGTATTTTCACTTTTTGTTGTTGCTTGCTTGCATTTTGTTTTCTTCCTCATTTGGTTTTTCCTTTTTGATCTGATTTTTCTTGTGTGGCATGAAAATTGTGGAAATGTTTAACATTTATTGGATTACTTGCCACCTGGGGGAATGTTTGGAAGAAAGGAGGGAGAAAAAAAATTTGGAACACAGGTTTTGCAAGAGTGAATTTTGAAAACTATGCATATGTTTTGAAACTAAAAAAAATTAAAAAAAAATATACCCCATTTAAACCATTTTATCTAGGTGTAATTGTTACCCCACCAAATTAGAAAAACCTTACAAAGCAATTTAATCTCAGTGAATTCAAACTCATTGTGTTTTACTAAAACTTGGTTAGGGGAGGGGGACCTGGTAAATCCTTTGATAAGATTGCCCAAAGCTAGGGGTGGGGTGGGGAACTAAGGATGACAAAATCCATGTCATGTCCCCAACCTCTCATTAGAATAGATCTACCTCTCACTTAAGTATTCATTCTCTCATTAATTGTTAATCAATCAGAGTTTATGGCCACCTATCAAGAATACCCACTCTTCCTAGGGTATATAAATATCAAGAAAACTTCAGAATGGGTCTTTTGGTTTATCAAATGACCAAATGCCAAATGACCATACTTTTACTAATTAATCACTAGTCATAATTATAAAATTTTTAATTACCCAGAAACTGTCTCTCAAAATTTTTATATGTCCCAAGGTATTGGTCTTGACAAGAAGAATGATTATCTCACTGTTAGAGATTAGAGGAAAGAAAGAAAATGTGAGGGATGATGCCAAGTTTGGAGATGAAGAAAAGGGAGATCAAGGAGTTCCCTGTGAATGCCCTCAGTTTTTTTAAATAATTTAAGGGCTATTTTCAAGTGAAAGTGATGGGAAAATGGGATATATGAAAGATTAAGGAGAGAAAAGAAAGTTTGGAAAATCTTCTGTGATCCATGAGATAGAGAATAAATTACTAAGAAATAGAAGGATTGCTTTATTGCAGTGTAAATGTAATTGAAGTCAAATAACAAAATTCCCTCTCTCACCTTGGTGCTTTGCCCATTCCAACCTGGGTATATTTAAGTGCCATGATTCTCATAGAGTCAACAACCAACCTTCCATCCTTCACCCGTCCTCAGGGCAGCACTGACTCTATAAAGTGATTTATCAATTTATGCATCTTCCCAGTTAGAACTTAGGCCTGACCCTCCACAGATCAATCCAGCCCCCCCTCGTTTTTGTTTACTTTCTGTATTTCAATAATAGTCATGTGGCTTTCACATAATAATGTCAACTCTACACAGAAGCAGATTAGCATACTGGAATATTATTTGCACCATTTGCAATAAGTAATAAGCTAACAAATAGCAAGTAGCAGGAAACATATAATGTATCATAAAACATCAACCCATTATTTATAAACCTGCCACTCAGGATCCTCTACCTTGGAAGTACCACAGACATAGAATTGATCTGTAACCCATGAGTTCCATAAAAATGTATAGTTTAGGTAATTCCACAGTCAGGCAAAGCCATGAGACTATATAGCACCCTCATACTTCTAGGAAAACTGGTCATCATATGCTAATGTTGAAGCCCTAGTTCTTAATTATTTTGTATCTCATGGATCCATTTGGCAACCTGATGAAGACTATGGACCTCCTCTCAGAACAATGCATAAAAGAAAATACAAAGTATTACAAAAGAAACAATTATAGTAAAACACAATTATCAAAATATTATGGGGGAGAAAGTTCACAGACTTCAGGTTAAGAACCCCTACCCTAATGGAACATTGGTCCTTGGACTTAGACTATAGAAGCATAGAATTCAGGACATAGCATAAACTGAAAATCAGGAGGATTTTTGCTTCCTTCAAATCTCTACTAGGGGCACATAGGGGCTCAGTGGATAAAGCAGAAGTGGAATTGGGAAGACATGAGTTCAAATCCAGACCCAGATTAGTTGGTTGAGCATATAGACTTAGTCAAGGAGTAGGTACCATTGTCCTGAAGTCCTCCTTGCTCTGACATGGAGCATAACATCTCTCTGCGAAAGCATCATTTTTCTACATTTTCTACTACTGTACCTAATCGAGTCCCTTTTGTTTTAAATCTAAGAGTGAGGGAGAGACAGGCAGTGTATGAATGATGCTACTGCTTTCTTCCAATGTAACTAGTAGTTCTGTTTTGGGAGACAATGTTTCTCCTATGCCCCAGTAAAATGATTGGATGAGAACAATTTGTTCCAATCCATTGAGATAGTTAAAACAGATGTTGTACAGCTTAAATTAGATATGCTAGTGTGTAACATATTAACAAATGTTTGTTTTCTGCATAAACATATGTGTTGTTTTCCATGGTTTCCCTTCATTTTCAATGTCAGAACTAATATCAGGGAGGGGTAACATCTTCATTTAAAACAGAGTTGTATTTAAGTGAGGCAGAGCAATACAGAATCATCAGTTTTTGATCTCTTCCAAGAATCGTACAGATTCAGTGGCAAGACAAAAGTTGATTACTAGCCATGGCATGGGATAAATACAGTGGATGACTTTGGTGTCCTTGATGTCTGCTCCACAAAGCCTGTTTCAGTTGCCTTCATGGCCATTGGAATAAATTGTTCTCATCTGCCCATTCTACTGAAAGAGGTCTTTACATGTTTGGCATAGGCTTCCCAACTCACCAATGGCTTCGAGGCTTATCAGTTCCTACATATAATATGTGTGAGTAATACGTATGTGGGATTTTAGAGTTTTAAAAAATAATTTTTTATCTGTTCATTCCTTTGGATATCATAATAGCCCTGGGAGGTAGATATCACAAATGTTGTTTTCTTTTCCAATTTTTCAGAAAGGAAAACTGGTTCTTAGAGAAGATGTCACTTGCCCAGGCCTAGGCATAGTAAATGACATACCAGGGACTCATATATAAGTCTTCCTGGTTTCTAGTCCCTTGGTTTTTATACTGTATGAATTGTATCTAACTCATTTCATTCTTATTTAATTTTTAAAAACTTTTATGTTGTGTCTTTTGAGAGTCTATATGGTAAAGTGGGAAATAAAATAAAATTGATTTAAAAAAAAAACAAACCATGGTTCTCAAGTTTCTTCTCCTTTTTTTCTGAAAACTAATATCATGAGACACTTAGTCATGTTATCTTGATGGTTCTCATGATAACCATAAATAAAAGGAGGACCATGAAGATAATCACAACTTTCACACCAAAATTTGCTCAGAGTATGAAGAGGTAGAGAAATGGTATGGAGAATGTGACATGAGTTTCCAAACACTTTCAAAATAAACTTTGAGATTGGAGACTTTTGAGGCAAAAAAAGGTGTTTTACATATATTGGATTACTTGCCTTCTAAGGGAGGGGGTGGAGAGAATGGAGGGAGAAAAAAATTTGGAACACAAGGTCTTGCAAGGGTGAGTGATGAAAATTATCTACGCATATACTTAAAAAAATAAAAAGCTTTATTTTAAAAAGGTATGCTTTAGGTATTACTCTAGTCTTTGGCAATTACCTACTAGACAAACTCAGGTACATTTAGTGCAATATTTGAAGTTCTAGACAAAAAGCCCTTAGAGAATAAAACTAGTTTGTTGTGCCTACAGTATATTTTATTCATGGAGACTCAGGACAGTTAAGGTTAAAGTCAGTACTTCAAGCCACTTATAAACCTACTGGTACTTTTGTGCTTTGTTTTACTAAAAAGCCTATTGGGAACTAATGGTCCCTTGAAACCCAGAAAGCTTTTGGGCTTTAAAAATATTCCCAGAACTCAGCCCAAGCTATGAAGAGTAGTTTCTTTATCTTGAAATAACAAGCCCAAAATCAACTATGGGGTTGAATAAAATTATTCCTCCCCACCCCCCAACCTTCGTGGAATTTAACTAATCATTATGTTCTAGGATCCCAAAGTATGAATCTGGAAACAGAGTACAAATAATACAACATTTCATATTTCTCTACCAATCCCTACTCACAATAAGGGAAACTGACTAACACATGTTTTAACCTTTTCTTTATAAAAGGGGATGACTGGCTCGTCTTTAGACCATTATTAGAACTTCTCCATTCTTCTGGAAACAGACCAAGAGTTGTACAACTTTGACTGTTTCCAGTCTTACTAAAGCCTCAGCAAGCTTTATTCTTCAATAAATCTTACTTGAATACTTAAATTCTACATATTGACTTTCTCTCCATCTCCCTTTTCTCAGCACAGACACTGGTTTACCATTCATTTAGTGAAGCATTTGCTATCAACATTGGAATTAAAACAGATGTGAGAATTTTGTCAAATATTACTTTAAGGGGAAAATAATCTGTAAGATTAGAGAAATAGCTACAATATGGTTGAGCACAGAAGAGGATGGCCAAAAGGAAAAAAAAAACAAAACTAAAAAATATGGTTTAAGTCTTAAGAAGAGGCCAAAGACTTAAATAACTTTCTGAAGACTCATAAATATATATCATTCATATTTTCTTGCAGAAGAGAATTTGAATGTGCTAGATTTGAGAAGCACTGAAAATTACACACACACAGACACACACATACACCCCAGAAAACAATCAGTTATTATTGCAGGGACTGAACTAAGTGGAATGAAAGTTAAGATTAACAACAAATTGGGAAAAAATATAACAATGAAAGACACAGAACACAATTACAACAACTTCAACCTAGCTTTTTTCAAGCAAATGTTCAGATGTTGTAGTTTTTTTGTTTGTTTGTTTTTTTAATTGGGAGGGAAGATAGAGACTTGCTTGGATTATTGACATTTTCTGTCCCTTCCCACCCTCCTCCCCAAATCCTGCCTTTGTCATTTACTAGAAGTTTGACCATGGGCATGAATTAATTCTTCTCAGGATCAGTTTCCTCATCTATAAAATAGAGGTGAAAATGTTTGCTGTAGGGCAGGTAGATGGCACAATGGAGAGAGCAGTGCAGTTGAAATCAGGAAGATTCATTTTACTGAGTTTAAATCCAGCTTCAGACACTTACTGGTTATATTATCCTGGACAAGTCATTCAACCCCATTTGCTTCAGTTTCCTCATGTTTTAAATGAGCTAGAGAAGAAAGTTGCAAACCACTTCAGTGTCTCTGCCAAAAACAAAACAAAAAAATGGGACCATGAATGTCCATTGGACATGACTAAAATGACTCAACAACAAGGGCTCTTGTACCAACATCACAGGGTTGTTTTACAGCTTAACTTAGATAGTATGTATAAAATATTTTTAAGCTTTAAAGTACTACAGAAGTGTCAGTTATTAGTTATTGGAAATATGAGAAAGAAGGAAATTTTGTTAATGATTTTCTTTAGCAAATCACTTCTTTTTAGTCACACTATTGACTGAAAGGTGCAGAAAATACAAGATCCCACTGTGTTTATTGGTTGTTAATTACAAAAAAGAATAATAAGAAAAGTCATTTGATTCATAACGCAAAACACAGCCTGCTGGCACATTCTTTGAGACTTTACCCTATTAAGTTCATTCAAGGTTTCTTGATAAATGAAACCTAAGATGTAACTTTTTCTCAACAACCATCTGCTCAAACACAGGTCAACCAGGCATAAAATTGGGAGACATATGCTCAATAAAAGTGTTTGCCACTGTTATGGAAGATGTCCTATGCAGAACATAAATGAAAGAGCAATTCTATTGGGGATTAATTTCTCTTGGTACCCTTATATATAGATAATATTGTTCTTGTTGGATCAAGTCCCAAAATACTGCAGTCTGCATAAGAATCATGATTGCTCATAAGAGATCATTCTAGCCATCTATACAGGAAAATTAAATGGATGAAAAATATATAGTATGCAGACTATTCCAAACAATTGGAGGACCAATCCAAATGCTTTATATATTATTTTATTTGATCCTTACAACAATCCAGTAATATAGGTACTATTATTATTGCCATTTTACAATGAGGAATATGAGACTAAAAGTACTTGAGTGAATTGTCCAGGACCTTAAAGCTATTAAGTGATAAAGGGAAGATTTAAGCACAGGTGTCTCTGCCTTCAAGTCCAGTATTCCATCCAGTGCCACCAAGCTGCATTTGAATTAATATATCAATATATGTAGATAGATAGATATGTATAGACAAATAGTTGATAGATGATATTTAGACATAGATAGAAATATCTGTATATGCATATATATAGCTATATATAGCTATATCATCTATCTATATATCTAATATATAGAACTATATACATCTATATGTGCTTATAGCGTGGTTTGCCAACACTCCTTCTATTGAACTTATTTTATTCCACCTTACATCATAGCTATTTGTATCCATATCTTATCTCACATGCTAGACTACAAACACCTTGAAGATAAGGATTATGTCATATGTCTTTGTGTGTTAGGCATAGCACAAGGTCTTAAATAGACCAGGTTAAAATTGAGTGGAATGAGCCTCACACTTGTAGGACTTGGGAGATGAGAGGGAGTGGAGTATAAAGACTTTAGCTGCTTACTACTTATTGAACAACTCAACCTCTCTGGGGCTCAGTTTCCTTATCTGTAAAATGAGGGGGTTGAACTAGATTATCTCTGAGGTTCCTTTCAGATTTCAATTTATAATTCTATGATATCAATGAGCTTGCAAAAGTAACTTCACCTCTATAAGACTCAGTTTGCTTTGCTTACTTGTCTAAGGTCCCTTTCAAGTCTAAATCTTTATGATTTTCTCTGTCTTAGATGATGTTAAGGCATTGTCAAGCCCTAAATGTAGTGATTTGAGGATGACCCACTTCTTGATACCTTTCTCCAATAAATGAATGGATGAAAACCATTATTATTTAAAACATTATATTATATGTTTCATTATGCAATTATATATTATATTAACTACATTATTATTATAAAAACCATTATTAAATGCTTGCTACTTTGCTATAATTCCACTCATTGATCCTAGATCTGCTCTCCACACAAAATAGTAAATTTAATCTCTTCCACAAAACATCCTTTTAAATATTTTTGGGGAAAAAAAGTGATATCCCCTCTCAACTGCTTTTTGTTTTCCTTTTGGAGTCAGTCAGGGTTAAATGACTTGTCCAGGGTCAGTAAGTGTCTGAAGTCATAATTGAATTCAGACCCTTCTGACTCCAGGATCAGTGCTCTATCCACTGTGCCACCTAACTGTCCCTCAACTGTTCTTAAATAATATGGCTTTCAAATCCTTCCCCATCCTTATTGTCTGCTTCTCAACACATTCTTATTCATCAATGTCCTTTTTAAAGTGAACAGCTGAAATGAATTATTTCCAAGACTGCAAAAAGAGTTTACAAATGTGACACCAGATCCTATTTCAATAAACTTTTGAAATGCATGTAGAAACTCCAAAAGACTGAAAATAGACAAACATCCTGCTTTCAAAATCAATCAATAATAATTCTAGAAATTACTGATAGATAAGTTTAATTTTCTTTTCCCTGTCAAAGTCCTAAAATAAGTGTTTGTGTACACTTGAGAAGGAAAGTCAACATGGGTTCACAAAAAATGGGTCCTATCAAACTTTCTTTTCATAAAATTCATTCTTTTTTAACTGATAGATAAATTTTCCCTTGCTTGGCCATTTGGTCCTTTTCTCAGGGAATGCTGTCTCTTTTCTTTAACCACAACTTTCAAATTCTCTGTGGTTTACAAATCATATTTCATGAGGTAGTTGTTAATATCTGTGGGTGTTGGGGTGAGGAGGGGAGGGATGGAGGATGGGGAAGATGAAGCCAGAATGATCAGGAAACGTGTTTGGGTGAGTTGAGAACCAAAGGCAAACATAGCAAAGGAAATCTGGAAAAATAAAAAGCACGTAGCTCCTTCTGAGGCTCCCAGTATTCAATTATCACAAAATGCATCACGGGGTAGCCAAAGGCTGGTTGTTCTTTTAGCCATCACTGGAGAGAGAAAGGCAATTTTGTTCCCTCTGACTGCAAGATTTATGGAGCAATGAAAACAATCCTAGCCCCCACCTGAAGCATAGGCCCCCCAAGCTTCATCATACTGAGCTGTGTTGTATGAGCCAAGGGGGTTAGGATCCTGGCATGTAGAAATATGGCTTGCAAATAATAATAACAGCTGACATTTACATAGAGCTTGAAGGTTTGGAAAGAGCTGGACATATATACATATTTTTTTTTCATTTGAGCCTCACAATAACCTTATGAAGTAGATACTAGAGATATGATCACCTTTTTCAGATGATAAGATAGAGTCAGAAAAGCCAAGTAGCATGCCCATGATCACACCACATAATGGGGAAGGAGGATTCCAGTGCAGATTTCTTCTGCTCTTTGTTCACTGTACTTTGCATCAGAGGTTCCAAACATACATACTTGAGGGCCACATGCTGCCGAGTGCAATCAAACCAGGCTGAAAGACAACTGAATAATGTTTAACAACATGGATATAAATACAACAAAGCATAAATGATATTATTTTGTGATTTTCTGAGTTAATATGGCCTGGGAAGATTCATTACTATTTGAGATTGCTATCATTGCTTTGTACCAAGTCATCAAGCCTATTAGGGTACAAGCATTGTGCTAAGTGTTGGTGACATACACATACACACACACATAAACACACAAACACAAGTTTCTGCCCTCAAGAAGCTCACAGTCTTTTAAGGGATACAAGGATATACATGATAAATTGGAAAGAATATACAGGATTTATATATATATATATATATATATATATATATATATATATATATATACACATATATATATATATACATATATAGTGTATTACATATATATAAATATATATATATACATATATAGTGTATTACATATATATAAATATATATATATATATACATATATATATATAGTGTATATAGGATAAATTGAAAATAATCTCAGAAAGAGGGAGGCACTACTACCATTAAGGCAGAACAGCAAAGACATCTTGCAGAAAATAGAATTTTACTTAGATTTGAAGAAAGTCAAGGAATCCAGGAAGTAAAGGTAAAGTGGGAGAATTTGCTTTTCCTAATTCCAGACCTGGTAGCTACTACCTGGCAGCCCCATTCTTCATGGAATAAAATGGAATAGATTAGTAATTTTTAAGCACTTACTATGTGAATGAGGTTTCCAGTATGTCATATTCTTTTCAATAAGGATAAAAATGGCATCAAGGTCAGCTACCATACAGACAGTAAATTACTTAACTTTTTTAAAGCTACAAGCCAAGACTAAAGTGGAGGGAGAGAGTTGATCGCAACTTTTTATTTGCTGATGATTGTGCATTCAGTGCAGCCTCTGAGGCTGAGATATAGCTGACTATGAATCTATTACCTGTGCTAATTTTGGCCTACATCAAGAAAAGAGAGGTTCTCCACCAGCCAGTATCATCCCATCCATTTGGGAGCCATTGATGATAGCAAATGAAATTTTGAATGCTATGGATAAGTTCACTTATCTTACCAATATACTTTCCAGGAACGTCCACATAACTGATGAGGTCAAGACACATTTTTCCAGAGCTAGTTCAGTATTTGGTAGACTCTGAAGGAAAGTATGGGAGACAAGAAGTATTAGGCAGCCTACCAAATTGAAGGTTTACAAAGCCATTGTGCTGACTTCATTGCTGTATGCCTGTGAAACCTGGACAATGCCAAAAAACTGAATTGCTTGTATTTAATTTGTCTTGGAAAGATTCGGAAGAGCATCTGATAAGATATTGGATGCAGACGTCCTTTCTCAAGCTAAACTGACAAAACATTCCAACCCTATTGCAGAGAGCAACTTCAATGGACTGGCCACGATGTTTGAATGTCAGACATACATTTTTCTAAACAACAGAGAACTCGAGCAAGACAAATGCTCACAAGGAGGTCAGAATGATGCAAGGACACTCCCAAGGTTTCTTTGTAGAACTCTGGAAGTATTTACGAAACATAGGAGACAATGAATGGCACAGGACTGCCTAGCATGGTGTGCCGGTATCAAAAGAGAGACTATGCTCTGTGACCAAAGCAGAATTATGGTAATTCAAAGGAAAAGTGACATCTCCACTCAAAATGTTCAGATGGGCTATTTGTGCCTCACCTACGGTAGGCTTCTATTAGTCTGATCAGCCAGAGTTAGACACACTGTACATTTACCGTAATTGGGTGATATCATTTTTGTTCTCTTCAAAGATGAAGAACAACAATCATTATGTGCCAAGACTTTTATAGAAACTTCTCTCCTGCTTGTTCCCGATTAGTTCTACATATAATAAAATTAGTATGGTACTTTAGTTTGAATTCCTTGGTTCCACAAAATAAATATGTTGTCAGCACTTAATCAATGTCTTAGAAATCCTTGCTATACTCTTTTCAAAGGCATAATTTATTTCTAAAGGGAAACGAAGCCAGAGTTCAAGGAGAAATTCTATTCTCTTTGAAGATAGAATTAGGGTGCTGACTAGACAAGGGAAGGAGGTCCTTGGTGAATCTATTGTAGAGTGTAGTTCCATTGGTGAGCTGGAGTGAACTCAAACCTGTTCACAAAAGTTTGATTGTTAAATTTTCAGCGTGAGTATTTATACCTCAGAAGTTGGCAAATGCCAAAAATAATGACCTGATTTATTGTTTAATTGATTTAGTATTAAGAAACTGATAGAGAAAATGCTAATTATACAGACAACTTAAAAGCTGTCATATGGACTTTTTTCTTTCTTTCTAGAGAACCAAGTATTGATCATTTACCAGTACACCCCATGAATAATTCTCTTTTCCCCATACTTTGAACAGAGTAAGATAATAATCAGACTAAAATAAGTCTTTAGTTAATTCAATTAATAGCAGCATTTCTTGAGTTCTTCTTTGATCAAGTTGGAAGAAGCATTCTTAAAGGGAGGAGTTAAACAAGGATTGAATTGTTTTAGGAAAATGATTCTCTCTGTGCCTAAAAGTCATCTAACTAATATTCTGTCTGATGAACCAGAACCATTGTTTATACTTTGTCCCTTTGCTTAATCTTAATTATGGAGAATGTCTCATTTATTGAATCTTATAAATAATAACTTGGGTAAAGATATTTACAAAAGCATGGGAAAACTATGTCCATTTCATTTTTTCTTCTAAGCAAAGATACTCAAATTAAAATGACTTAAGTGATAAATTTACTTTGAAAAATTAGTGCCCAAAATGAAGAGCACTTAATTTTTTCTTTCAAAACTTACTCTTGAAGAACTCATATTCTAATTGGGAGAGACAATACTTAGAGGAAAGTTTGATTACAGAGCAGATAGCAAGTCCCATTAGTCTGAATAGCACATAAGCAGAGCAGATGATAAAACCTAATGGTACTTAGGGTCCAGTTGTAGGGCAGAGGGTAAGTCCTGGTGGTCTTTCATGTATAAGAAGGATTGAAATTGATGATTGCATGTTAATTGGCAATGTTCATTTTTAGAGCATCATTGTTTTCATCTCTAATATCTGTAAGAGATCCGCAATGAAGATGAAAATCTGACAATATACATACCACAAGAGAATTGAGACAGACAAAGTAACTCTGACCATGATGATAAACCCAATGAATTAGGAAGCTCTTGCCACTTACATGCTGAACAAATCGTCCAGCTCCCCAAACACAATAATGTATAGGGAACTCTTCATCTAAAGCTAGGGTTTATAGAAGTATGAACAGTTATGACTGCCCAGAGCCAGGGGCCTTGAAGGAAATAAGCTTATAATTACTAGGAAAAATAGGTCCAGCAGGGGGAAGGCTGGAGCATTGGAGAAGGGTTTCTGTGTAAGCCTGATTGGTTGTGCTATCTATGGACATAGCATTCTTCTTGCCCAGATTTCTATTCTCATAAGTAGTGGGACATTAACCCCACTCACAGGAAGTAAGGAAACTAATTTCTGAGTTCTATCTTTGAACTGGAGTGGAAAAGTAAGCCAGTGGTGTTGACAGACATCTTACCAGAAATGGCCATTGAGCTCACTCACCCTGCCCCAAGTTGGGCTACCTCCTAGAACTACCCCAAGGCTATTGTTCACTCTGAGTTAAACTTGCTCAGTTTCAGCCTTCTATAACATTTACCCCATGCTGGCAACCATCATTTAGTATTTTATTTTTTCCCCCAATACATGCAAAATTAGTTTTCAGCATTCACCTTTGCAAAATCATTTCTATTCCCAACTCATCAGAAAATTGGATTCCAAACTTAGAACCATGAGGGGCTTGGCTTGGCCAGCTTTGAACTTATCATGCTTGGTTCTGGGCCTCCATAAGCAATTCCTGGCGTACTACCACTCCCGTTCCAAATCTTTTTTATATATTGTCTTCAGCCATTAGAATATAAACCCTTCCAGGGCAGGGATATCTAGCATACTTTTATTTTTATTTTCAGTGTTTGAAACAAAGAAGGTGCTCAATAAATACTAAGAGGAATTTTGAGCTCCCCAATAGATAACACAATCAGAACCAAGGTCCCTGCCTTAGACTGAGCTAAGTATATGAATCTACAAAGACCTCAAATCTATTCCAACTCCTAGGAGTTCCTTCAGAGATTTTGCCTCTACTTCTGGTGACTATGGCATAACAAACAGTATGCCATATCTGTGTCTGTCAGCTTTGTGTAATGTCATCCTTCTTAACATAAAGATCATAGTTCTCTAAAGTATAAAAAGTTCAAATAAGGAAATGGGGCTCACCAGTGAAAGGGGACTTAAGAACTGAATTCTCATTGGATTAAGCCCCGAATTCCTATATCTTTTAGCAAGAAGTTATCTTCTTGCTAGTAGAATAGTAGATAGCTAAGATTGTAGAGGTAGATAGAAGTTTTCTTGTATAGCATGATGCATATGGAAATATGTTTAGAAAAATTACACATGTTTAACCTATATCAGATTGCTTGCTATCTTGGTGGGAGGGGAGAAGAAAAATTTGGAACACAAGATTTTGCAAAGGTGAATGCTGAAAACTAATTTTGCATATATTTGGGGAAAAAATACTATTTTTATTTTTTTATTAAAGCTTTTTATTTTCAAAACATATGCATGGATAATTTTCAACATTCACCCTTGCAAAACTGTGTTTCAATTTTTTCCCTCCTTTCCTCCCACCTCCTTCCCTAGACAGTAAATAATCCAATATATGTTAAGCATGTGCAATTCTTCTACACATATTTCTACAAATATCATGTTGCACAAGAAAAATCAGACCAAAAAGGAAAAAAACAGAGAAAAAAAAAAATGCAAGCAAACAGCAACAAAAAGAGTGAAAATGCTATGTTGTGATTCACACTCAGTTCCCACAGGCCTCTCTTTGGGTGTAGATAGATGGCCCTCTTCATCATTGAACAATTGGAACTGGTTTGAATCATCTCATTGTTGAAGAGAGCACGTCCATCAGAATTGATCATCGAATAGTCTTATTGTTGCTATGTATAATGATCTCCTGGTTCTGCTCATTTCACTTAGCATTAGTTCATGTAAGTCTCTCCAGGCCTTTCTGAAATCATCTTGCTGGTCATTTCTTACAGAACAATAATATTCTATAGTGTTCATATACCATAACTTATTCTGCCATTCTCCAATTGATGGGCATCCACTCAGTTTCCAGTTTTTTGCCACTATAAAAAAAGCTGCCATTAACATAAAATATTATTTTTTTCAAAAAGTGAATACCATCTTATGTAAGGGGTGAGAAAGGTCACTGACTCTTAGAACTAAAAAGAACTATTTATTTCCTAAGAACTCCCATCCACTTGGTCATGTGAATAACTATTAAGGTAGCTTGGAATTTTCTCTCCCCCACCCCACTCTCATTCCTAAGCCCTGAACTAAACAACTAAACAGAATGAGGTGGGTGGATAGTAACAGCACCTACTGGGAAGATAACACCAGCAGCTATATAGATCTGATTCTTGCCAGCTTAAATGAGGCACTTTGCAAAACTTTAAAACACCAGAAAAACAATCATGTTGTCTTTGCCTGGTGGGGAGGAGGAGAATTAGATCATGAACCCAACAAGTTAAACTGAAAGACCAGGTTGGGTCACTATCAGATGTTTCTGTTTTATTCTTTTGAGAGTTTTTACAGTGCTAATATTTAAGAGACTAACAAGCAGAAAAACAGTTATAATTATTAGACAATAAGCTCCTCGAGATCAGAAGTTTTTCTTTTCCTTCTTTTTTGCATCCCTAGTGCTTAGCACACTGCCTTGGCATAAAACATAGGTGCATAAAAAATGCTTGACTGACTGATGGAATGGTAAATATAACTCCCTCACTGCCACCTCCCCCTCCAAGTTGATGTGCTACCATGGTCCAAGTCTATGTTCTACTCTTCTAAACCACTATTATAGCTATATGCTGAGTAACATTTAGTTAGCAGGCAGGGAGGAGTTAAAGACACTAAACATTAGGCATCAGAAAAACAGTTGTGCTACTCAGGAAGTGGGGCTGAATGTTCTATGGTCATTGTTCAGTCTTGTCCAATACTTCCTGATTGATCCCTTTGGGAGTTTTCTTGGCAAAGATACTGGAGTGGTTTGCCATTTCCTTCTCCAGATCATTTAAAGATAAGGAAACTGAGGTAAACTGGTAAGTAACTTGTCCTGGGGCATTCTGCTGAAGTATATGAGAGTCAAGGATCATAATTTGAAAGTATTCAAGAGATTCTCTTATAGTTACCAAAGAGTTTATTTATGCCAAAGCTGACAGACTAGTCTCTGAGAATTAGAAATTCTTGTCTTGAAATTAGAGTTTTGAGAGAGGTTTATATACTGAAAATTTGGGGTTTAGTTAGCCAGCTAACAGCCTACAAGTTGTAAATTATTAAAAAAAAAAAAAAAAAAAAAAAGATAAGGAGAGAGCTAGGAAGGAGCTTTTCATTAAGGTAAGGAAACAGGATTTCTTTTTCTTTTTTTTAAAGTATTGTCAATCAGACAGGATGGGGTTTTTGCAGGGGACAAAAAAGAAACAACAGATAAGAGGTTTTTACTCCACATTCTTTAGCTAAATATACAATTTTGAGTTATCCCTGGATTCTGACATATCTCCCCACTTTCTTTCTTAAATTGTGGGAAGAAGGGCTAGGGATCCATCAGAGCTAGTAAATACAGTTGTCTATATATATATATATATATATATATTGTCTATATATATATATATGCATGTGTGTGTGTTGAAGTACACAGACCTTTGGTTAAAAACATCTGTCTTATTTGAACTTAGGAAGATGAGTTTTCCTGTCTGCAGGTCCTGCACTCCATCCATTGTGCCACCTAGCCGTCCTTTTGCACCACCTAGCTATCTTATACCCTATGGAGGGAATAAAAAACTAGTGGTCTTAGTATGAAGTCAAGTTCATCCTGGAGAATATTCCCTATGCCACTAGAAATGGATTAAGTGGAATTGGAAAGTCCAGGCAGAATCAGGATAATTAGGAGGGTCCACATAACTTCAGGACTTATGTACTCCAGGAAAGCAAAAGAATGGAAGGAAAACTAGCTGCAGATGGTAGTATAGAATAGCCATTGCTACCTTAGAGAGTGATCACTGTCTAACAATACATCCTAGCTAATGTGTATAGCTTGTGTGCCAATTTTCCCTCTACTTCTTCTTAAAAAGATAGTTGTCAGAAGACTAAGCATGAAAGAAGAAGTGGAGGTGGATGGGAAGAAAAGGAATAACTCAGTACTTGAGTATAACATAAACCTGCCTTGACATGGTGCCTTGGAAGGAAATCTGAATTTGAAATGAGAAGGCTTGAGGTCAATTTCCACCAATACTTATTATTTATGTGACTTTGGACAGACCACTTTATCTCTGGGACTTAACTTCTTTATCTGTAAAATGAGTGGATTAGACTCTCTTTTTGATGTCTTTTTGAAAAATTAAATAGAATTTTACAACTGAATGTGTGTGGGTAAAGCAGAGATTTTGCAGGGAATTTTTATAACTTTAAATCTACTCTGTTTTCTCAATGCAACATAATTATTAAATTATTATTGCTATTCCATTATCAATTATTATTAATAGCTAGAATTTATTTAGCTCTTTAAGATTTGCAAAGCACTTTATGAATATGAAGTCATTTTATTATCACAACAAGTGGAGATAAGTATTATTGTTCCATTTTACAGATGAGGAAACTAAGGCAGACAGAGGTTAAAAAATTTGTTCAGGGTCATATGGTTAGTAAATGTGTCCTTATTTTAACAAAGGTGATCCTGACTTCAAGCCCAATGCTCTGTCCCCATTTTGTTGCCTGCTGTGTGCCAAGTATTCTGTACTTGTACCCCAACCCCTTTGTCTCTATCAACTCTGATTATTCTTCTCATCCCTATCTATATTCACTATCTCCTGTCTTGTAATCATCCTCTTCTTCCTGTCTGCATCTAACCCTTCCTTTGTGTATCCAGTTTGAATCTCTGAGACTTCTCAGACTCACTCTTATCTGAGGAACAGCTAATCTATGGCTGAGCTGTCAATCAGTATTAGATCAGTAATGATAGTTTTAATTTGTTGTTATACCCTCACTGGCTAGCTTGATGCTGACTGACAGCTCATCCAGTGAGTGGGTATGCAGGGAGGCTGGAGAGTACTGGACTTTTCTTCTTGCTCTAATTCTCTTCCCACTGCTAATTCACTACAGAAAGGTCCCAAGCATCAATCATACATTGTAGCTTGAGACACTACTGAATCTTCAGATTTCTGCCTGCTACTTCCCTCATCAATAACTGGGACATGAAAGGGAAGGTGAGCTTTGGTAGAAATGGGAGGAAAAATTCTAGTTGGCAGCATCTCTTTGTTTCTAAATGCCACAAAGTTGTCACATGCTTGGGGCAGGGTCTCCTTGACAAAATGTGAAGATTTTTCTTTGGATATTCATTTTTTAGCAAGCAAAGAATAGCCCCTCCCCTCCCACCAATTCAGTAATGGCATCCACATGGAGCTCTGCAAATAAGTTGGTGAAAAGGGCAGAGCAGCCCAAAAAGATGGTGAGAAAGGGTGGGATGGTGCTATGTCACCAATTTTAAAGATTCATCAAAGTCATTCAAAAGAGCCTACTCTATCCACATGGTAGACAAAAGTGGATATACTAAAATGCCCTTCAAGGCTAATTCTTTATTAAAACTGGGAGTGCTAAGAGAGTTCATGTGTAGCCCCATTGAAATGTAAAGCCCTATGGAAATGCTTTCTATTATTATTATCATTCTCTTAGAGCTCTAGACAATGTTCTTGAGATTATATAATGATGAGCAGAATAAGCCCTACCAGAAGTTCCCTACACCAGTGAAATAATAGAGGAAAACAAAATCTTTCAGCAGAGTGATGGGGAAAGACTATCCATCTGGGAATCCAGAGATGTGGGTTCTATCAACTTTCTGTGTGATCTTGATTGACTCACTTCCCCATCTCTACTCTTCCTTGATAAAGTGATGTAGTACCAGATCCTTTCTAAGGACTATAATCTATGATTTTATGATCCTCTCTCTAGTTGCAGTACTAGATTATTGAACTAATCTAGTGAATGGGTCCATCAACTACTCACAATAAAGTTTTTATATGCATAAAATAAAATTCACAGGATTATAAAAGAAAATATATTTAAATACAGTTGTCTATATATATGTATATGTATATACATACATATATATGTGTATATATACATATATGTGCATGTGTGTATGTTGAAGTATACAGACCTTTGGTTAAAAACATCTGTCTTATTTGAACTGAGTGAAGTGAGCAGAACCAGGTAGACATTGTGTACAGTTAACAAGAGTTAACTGTGATAGAGTTATATCTTCTCAGAAATACATTGATGCAATTCCAATAGATTTGGAATGGAAAATACCATCTACATGCAGAGAGAGAACTTTAGAGACTGAATGTAGATTGAAGCATAGTGTTTTCACCTTTTTGTTTGTTTGTTTGTTTGCTTTTCTTTTCTCATGGTTTTTCCCTTTTGTTTTAATCTCTCTTTCACAACATAGCTAATATGAAAATAAGTTTAAATGACTGCACATGTTTAATCTATATCAGATTGCTTGCTATCTGGGAAGGTTAAGAGGTGAGTAAAGAAGAGAGGAAAAAAAGTGCAACTCAAAATCTTACTGAAATGATAATTGAAAACTATCTTTACATGTAATTGGAAAAATAAAATACTATGAAATAAAAAGAAAAAGAATATTTGTCTTAAAAAGTTGTCTCTGGCACCAAGAAATTAAGTAACTTGAGCAAGGTCTTGCAGACATTGTGTCAGAGGAAAGTCTCTCTCTTCACATCTCTTGATTTAAGGTCATCCATTAGTAAAAATAAGAGAGTTGGTTAAATGGTCTCTAAAGTTCAAACTAGCTCCAACATACAATGAGATGACATATAAGGATGAAGTCCCATAAATACAATTAATTCTTCCCTCTTCATTGCCCTTTTCTAATTCTCTTTTCACAGTCTCCAGTTTGGGGATATATGTCCATTCCTCTAGGACCTTTTCTTTGTCATAGATTTTTTTAGCACTCTGTAGAAACCCATAGAATTCTCTCTCCTAAGAACTATACTGATTTCTACATATATTGAATATATAATATATCCTTACTATATATTTTTAAATGTTTAAAATGAAAGCTATAAGATTAAAAGGAAACTATATTGAAATATAATTATCAAAATATTTTTAAATTAATATTCATAGATCTCAGGTTAATATCCCCCACTTAAACAACTTTCCCTTCTGTTCTTTGCAATGCTCTAAACATTTCTGTGCACTTTGGCACTGACCCTCAGCAGATGAGGCCGTAGGTTTTCCCTCTCCTGAGACTATCTATCTTCCTATAATTGGTCTGACTTTGCTTGGCAGGGGTCCGCAATTAAATCTGTCATTTCTCCCAGAGTCCCTTTTTGTCTCTTTATTGGCTTCATTCTTCATGTGCCTTGATCTTCTGTTCCTCTGCAATCCTGGCTGAGGGTCCAAGTCCCTGTACGTGACATAGCTGAAAGCTATCTGGTTTCTGAGGACTGCTGAGACCCTTTAGTTCTTCTGACTTTTTCTCTCTGGATAAGTGATATTTTCTCCAGGGGTGGGTGGCCATTCCTTGGACCTATGCTACAGCATATAAGAAAAACAAGAAGGTGTGTGTGTGTGTGTATTCAATGTCCCTGACTGTGCTTGTATCAGTTAACATCATTTCCTAAATGCTAAATTAGAGCCATAACTCTAACTTGGCCATTAGATTACTGTATGACCTTGGATGTCTTATCCCTTCTTTGAGCCTCATGTTCTTCATCCATAAAAGTGAGGAGGTTGGACTAAGGTCCCCTCCAAATGCTAATTCCAATGACTCCATGATAGAAGGGGAACAACCTTATTTTGCCCATTTCACAGGAGTCTAATCCTACATCTGTTCCTTTCAAATCTAGATAATGTAACTTGCTAAGATGTAGGATGAAGAGGAAGAAAGAGAAAGGAAAGGTGAGAGAAAACAAACAAAAAAAAATGAGAAAGAAAGAAAGGAGGGAAGAACCACAACTATTAAATCTTGTATTTGGGATAAATACAGTTGGTAGAAGATATGGAAAAGCTTAGCAGAGAAGTTAAGAGCTATCCCTTCCACATCATGACTTTCCCCATCATGGCGTCAATGTATCAATAAGTCAGCATAAAAAATTAAATGGGAATTTGGGGGGAGTTTTCTGAAAGCTGCAGATGATGAATAAAGACCAGCAGATTATACAGAAAAAGTTTAGAAACCCATAAATGCATAAATATATGTATAGTATTGTATGGCATCAATATTTTATCTTTTCATACAATAATAATTCAGATTTCTCTGGTACAAAAGTAGGGTCAAAAATTTTGTGTGGATTTTCCAGATTGAAGGGAGCACTCTGCCCCTAAATCCCTCAAGGTGAAGAGATAACTATAATTACAGATGAACTTGCTCCAAGAGAGGGATGGCATATCCTCACCTAGAAAGTCTAGGCCTTGCCCTCAAAGGATTGGGAGAAGAGCAGAAAAGGAGGATCAGAGTGAGAACAAGCAGTCAGGAGTAATCAGACTAACAAGACAATTTGGAGGAATGGCAATGGCTATGAAAAGCACAGCCATCCAGAAATGTAAAGCACCACGGGAGAAAATACTATTCACCCTTAGTTATAGCTCTGGGGATCATCAAAAAGTAAGGGGGAAAGTCCAAGGCCGACTAATATGACAAGTTTGCATCTTAACTATTCTGAGTCTGGACCTGAGATTCGAAAGCTTTGAATTAAATTTTATTGTTCATTCAATCATCTTCTGGCTCTCAGAAATTGATCCACATTAACCCAATTCACAAGATAATTTGTACTAAGTAGCACACCTTCCCAATAGAGGGAAGAATGTATATACTATCTACAATACTCCTTTTCCTTTATCAAAGCTCCTAGTAAACTGAATTAGTCAGGTAGTCAATAGTCAATAAACATTTATTAAGTACCTATTATGTACCAGGCACTGTACTACACAAAATATTATTAACTATTTAGATTACTAATCAATTAATTGCTAATAAAAGGTGGACTTGTGAAGGTAGTCAGAACCCTATTGCTTTATTATAATACTTGCTACTAAAATATGGTTTCACCATTATTCATCTATGACTTTTTTTTAATGATAGCTTTTTATTTTCAAAATATATGCAAAGCTAATTTTCAACATTAACCCTTGCAAAATAGTGTGTTCCAAATTTTTTCTCCTTCCCTTCCCCTCACCCCCATAAAAAGACAGCAAGTAATCCACTATATGTTAGACATGTGCAATTCTTCTATCCATATTTCCACAATTATCATGCTACACAAGAAAAATCAGATCAAAAAGGAAAAAGAGAAGAAAGAAAACAAAAAGCAAGCAAACGACAACAACAACAAAAGGTGAAAACATTATGTTGTGATCCACATTCAGTCCCCATGGTCTTCTCTCTGGATGCAGATAGCTCTCTCCATCACAATTCTATTGGGAACTATCCTGAATCACCTCATTGTTGAAAAGAGCCACATCCATCAGAATTGATCATTCATGCTTTTACTTTAAATATTTTCCTTGCTGGACCCCTCTTTTGAAAAATTACATATCTCTGGTAGCAGTAAAATAGCTATTAGAGTTGAAAGAGATTAAAAAGAACATCTGATTAAATCATTGCATTTCATTGGTGAAGAAGCTGAAAAGAAATAGGAGCTATCTTTCTGAAGATCATATAGAAAACCAATAGGAAAGTCAGGATTCAAACTCAGGTCTTCCTGATTCCCTATTTAGGGTCCCTTCTAGATCTCTCCTTAGATTGCTATCACCTTAGTATGGGTACATTTATCCTATATATCCCTATCCCTTGTGAAAAAGAAAGAAAAAAGGTGATCTTTGCTTATGTAGGCAATTAAGTGGTACAATGGACTGAGCCTTGGAATCTAAAAGAACTAAAATCTAAATCCAAACATAGACGCATAGTAGCTAAATAATCTTGATCAAGTCACTTAATCTGTGTATACATCAGTTTTTTCAATTGTAAAATGGGGATAAAAATAGTGCCTATCTCCCAGGGTTATTGAGAGGATAAAATGAAATAAATTTGTAAAGTGCTTTGCAAACTTTAAAGCACTATAGAAATACTAGCTATTCCTATTTAGTTTATAATTTTACCAAGAACTGGCCCTGATTCTTGTTCTTCTCTCTAAAGCAAGGATTCTTAAGCAGGAGTCCATGACTTTTTTTAAAAAAAGGTATTTTAATAACTTTATTTCAGTATAATTGGCTTTCTTTGTAATTCCAAGTATTTTATTCTACACATTTAAAAACATTTGGAGTTCATAGGTTTTACCAAGACTCTAAAAACATTCATGGTACATTATTGTAGGATAAGACTGAAGCTCTTAAAGTCAGGAAAATGTGAGTCCAAGTACTTCCATAGTCACTAGCGAGGGAACCCTGAGAAAGTCTTTTAATTTTCCTTAGCCTCAGTTTCCTTATCTGTAAACTGGGGATAATAGTATCACCTACATCACAGGACTGTTATAAGGATCAAATGAAACAAATATACAGTGTTTTGCAAAATTTAAAATACTATATCCGTGCTAGCTAGTACAATTGTAAGTATATGCTCATAATAATGCTTGATAATATATTAATGTTGTTGCTGTTGTTGCTTGGTTGTTTTTCAATTATATCTGATTCCTCAACACCCTATTTGAGGTTTTCTTGGCATAGATACTAAAACTTTGCCATTTATTTCTCCAGCTCATTTTACAGACAAGAAAACAGATAAACAGGGTGAAGTGACTTTTGAATGTCATAAGTATATATTAATATAGTATTATTAACATAAGTTGTTGTTTTGCCTTTCATTCTTGAAGAGGACCATGACTCAGGGAAGTAATGTCATGACATGCAAGTAAATTAGATTTAAGTGAGAGAGGGCTGTTCAAGGTCACTGGCCTTTACTTTCTCCTCCAGAATCATTGGGATCCAGGGGCCAGATATAGATCAAGATGACTGGAGTTGACCTTGGAAGCAATGGGAGAACTTGACCTTTAAAGCTAAAGTCTTTAATAGATCTCAGTTTGACTTAATGGGGCCTCAGTCATTAAGTGATTAAACCTAGATAGCAATTAAGGCAAAAAATCTCCTCTTTCACAATGTCAAAAAAAAAAAAAAAAAAAATATCTAAATAAATAAATAAATATAGGAAGGGAAGACCTCCTGACTTCAGAGACTCAGTGGGATAGAAGACAGGGCATAGAGTCAGAAAAACCTGAGTTCAAATTCAGCCTCAGACATTTCTTAGCTGTGAGAGCCTGAACAAATCATTTCACCTTTTTGCCTCAGTTTCCTCATTTGTAAAATAAGCTGGAGTAGGGAAATAAAAAATCACGCCAGTATCTTTGCCAAGAAAACCCCAAATTGGCTTAGTCAGACATGACTGAACAACAGCTCAATATAGCAAGCACTAAATAAACATTTGTTGACTTACTTGCACATGACTTCCAATAACCAAATAATTCTTCCAAACCACTACAAAAGTTCTCTAACTTTTCATTTCTACAAATTCATTATTCTTAGTTTCTTTAATCTGTTGAAGTGTGGCATGAGTTCCAAGCTCTTCATCTTTCTAATAATCTTCCTTTAAACACAGTTCAGCTCATCAGGGTCATTAAAACAAATGGGGGACTCAGAACTGAACACAATATTCTGGATGTACTGTCCAAGACAAAGTAGAATGAGATTGTCATCTTCCTTACTCTGGATGCTGTTTCTTCTAATGTAGCTAAAAATTTAATTGACTTTTTCAATTGCAATATAATCCCATTAACTCATACTGAATTTATATTCCATTTCGTCTCTAAAGCCTTTTTTAAACATGTTTTTAAACCACACCTCTCTCATCTTGAATCTGCAATTATTTTTCTGAGAACAAGTGCATATTTACATTTATCAATTTATATTTTATATTTATCTCTATATATTATATAAATTATATATGTAATATATACCTTACATATAGATCTTTTTATATTTACCTCTTGTTGCTTTAAATTTAACATGCTGTTGTAACCTGAAAAGATTTTCTTTTTCTTTTTTTTTACTGAGACAATTGGGGTTAAGTGACTTAACCAGGGTCACATATCTAGGAAATGTTTAATGTCTGAGGCCACTTTTGAACTCAGGTCCTCCTGACTTCAGGGCTGGTGCTGTATCCACTCCGCCACCTAGCTGCCCCTGAGAAGATCTTTTTGATCCAGATTTTATCATTCAGCTCTTTAATTAGTTTTTCAACTCTTAATCATTAGCAAATTTGCTCAGTATGATATTTATCTTCAGAGCCCATCATGCCACATATAAAACATAAACTATTCATAGCCTCCTTTCTAAGTCTGCAAAAAGACAAGAGAAGAGGAAAATAAATGATATGATTTGTGGGTTCCTTCTTAGGATGGGGATTCTAGAACCTTGACACTCAAAGGATTCTGGAACCTAAATAGTGGTGGGTGATGTTTTAAGCAGAGATATCAAATTCAAACTGCTTGCTATAAAACTCCAAAGTGCAGCATGGACCAGATTGAAATGTAATTGGAG